>NW_009226291.1:95407-96308 GCF_000690835.1 Fulmarus glacialis | reverse complement strand
CACGTCCCCTCCCAAGCATTTCCCGGACTCTCCAGCCCTCTCCCACCCCCCCGCACTCCTTTTTTGCACTGACACATTCACTTCTGTGTCAGCCGGCATTGCCCCTCTGTTAGCTCCTGGACACTAAACTGCAGCCTAACGCTGCACAGGGCCCAGACTTCTAATATGGGGCTGTATCTGAGTGGCAGAGCAGGATCTGTGCGTTCAGATAGGGCTGGCTTCTAGGGAATGTTATTGCTCTCTTCGAACGTCACAGCTGTGACTCCTGACAACCTGTAATATGAGTGCAAGTTCCTCCAGAGCTCACCACAGTCATCTTCTTTTTGTTCATTGCAGGCACTTCCTTTTTTTCTCAATTGGTGTCATGCACAAATATGGGTATTCCTCTTACCCTTGGTGGCTATGTTGTCTGGGCTTATACTGTTGCCCTAGATTGGATAAAATTAGATATGTTCCTGTGGCTGGGGTGCTATATTTGCTTCTCACTTCTGAAAATCTTTCAGAAGCACAAAAAAAGCTCAGTGGAGAAAGTCCCTTAGTCTAGGGGAACTCATGAGGAGACGCAGCTTTGAGCTGGGTATTTCAGAGTGAAGCATTCAGGTCCCCTCTTTCCCGAGGTCAAATCCCTAAGAGAATCTAAACCTGGATCTGGTAACATCTCACCTGACAAGAAAATAACAAGGCTATATATATTGCTGAGAGAAGAGCTTTTACTTCTGCTCAAGTGACAAATGTGTGCTCTAGAGTTCAAGCTGCTGTGAAAACTATTTCTTAGGCTGTCCATGTGCTCCTTAACTGGCAGTTGTGAAGCATCTATGAGGTATATATCAAGGACATTCACATGCTTTGGAATTAAAAGAGAGCAGCACTTATATTTGCCACCACGTGCCTGATACAGTTC
>NW_009226291.1:0-95376 GCF_000690835.1 Fulmarus glacialis | reverse complement strand
ACTCTTTCCAGCAGCTTTGCTTGTGGTTATGAGGTGATCACAAAAAGCCAAAAGCTTACCTCATTGATAACTGGTATGAAGAGCTCCTGCTGCCACACACAACACAAATTTGAAGCGTTTTAGTTTAAAACATTTGCATCTGATCTTTCCAGTTGCTAAGCCGCTGCTTTTCAGTTGCTGAGTTGCTAATCTGGGTTGCTGAAGGAAACCCAGTCTTTAGGCTTTCCCGAAGGCAGAATTAGTAACTGATCTTAGGAGAATGCTGTTATTTGTGCTTAAAAGCATCCTATATAATTTTAACTTGGATGGAAAGCTGTAGTGCAAAGAATTCAATTTAAAAGTGATTTTGGTTCTGAAATAACATGGTTCATCTAAGGGGCTTTCATTGTTGAAGCTGGATTTACAACTGATTTGGCTAAATCACCAATGTTTTCTTCTGCAGCCAAGGCCTCAAGAGGCTTATTCACCAGAGGAAAGCTTGAATTTGCAAAGTGCTCATTCCACTTCTGCTGTTTGTTAGGAAGCTTAGTACAGGCAGATATATTTTGGGGCATATTTTGGCCTTTTGAGAAAGACCAAACTCTTGGTAACAGTCTGGATGTTGCAAAGTCGGCATGCCAATTGAATTGCTTTCCTTAAAAAAAATCAGAAGGCCAAAAGGCCAAAGGTCTCTCAGTGCAAAATTACACCAGTGACAACTGTCACTATCTGAGAAGACACATATTTCCTAGACCCGTCACTTACCTTATTAAGCAATGTGCATGTAGGAGCTGACTGCTTTATATATACATCTGCATTTCATTGGAAGCTTACTCATTAGGCTGCTTGATTGTCGGTAGAGCTTATAAATTCAAGTGGCTCTTCTCAGCATAGTCAAAATTTGCGCCCAGTATTCTGTTTTCTGTGACACATTGATTCCCCCTTTAAAAAAGAAGCAAAGCACACTACTGAGAAAGAATTATGTAGCCCCAAAGTATTGTATTGCTCTTTTCCTTCACCATCATCTTCTTTCTGTTGGATTTCCCTAAGAAATGATTGATGGACAGGGTGTGGAGAAAGCCACTTGATTCATGAGAAGAGAAGTTTTCATTTCTCTGGGTCTGTATTTTCAGAAGATGAAAACTATTAAAAGGCATACAATAACTAAAGACTGGGGTTTTCAGTATATGTGCCAGGTAAAATGTGAAATAGTTTGTTAGTTCTTCAGGAAGCATAACAGAAACAGAGATTAGATTAGGATGCAGAAGTCATTCGCTGCAGACATTTGCCAGGCATCCGTTAGGATTGCTGGAGATAATATTGCATTGCAGGTCAATGAGGGAGCTGAGGCCCAGATTTCGTAAGCCTGAATCATAACTCAGTTGTTGATTTCTTGTGCAGCCTTTGACAAATTGCCATTTGTTCAGTTTTCAAAAATGACTATTCCTTTTCAGTGTCTTTCTGTCACATTAAGTCTAAGGATGCACAGGGTCTGATCTTTTGAAGTCCTGAGCAGTTGTTTTGAGTTGTGGGTAATACCATGTTCAGAGCTGGCTTTTTGTATTGCAGTCGGGCCATTAAAAACACAGATATGTTCTCTATGAGAGCTAAGGATGAATTAATTTCTGTTTCTTCAGCAAACTGGACCTCCCCCCACCCCCAAACTAATATACAAGAATAAGGGCCAAAATTTTCTTAAAATGCTTGTTGCTGAACTGTTCAATTGATGTCTGAGAGCTAGAAAATGACTTTTTTTTAACACTGAATACTGGCAGCTGATATGGGAACTGTGGCCATTCAGTATCTTGGAGGATTCATCTCCTGTTTAGATGTCTAAATTTGCCTTTAGGTGTCTGGGTCCCAGTAGTCTATCTTTATTTATTATCCATCTTACTGATTTCAGATTGGAACATGTTGAAGAAAATACCAGAATTCAGGAGACTGATAAAACAATAATAATCAAAGCTACAGCAGTGATTAACAAATCAGAAAGAAGAAAAAACCCACAGTTTCTCACTTGAATCTTTACTCTCTTGCATAAACACTCATCACAAAAATTATCCCACTTGCTCCATTGGATAATATTGTATGAACTAAACCTACTCAAGAGAGCAAAAGATTTCAGAATCAAATCCAAGTTATACTTCATGCAAGTATCAGTGTAGTACAGGCAAATGTTCATACTACATGCTTCTTGCAGCTAGAGTCAGTTAACATTTACTGAAATATTTCACCATGAGCACAACAAATGGAAAAACTCTGAATCCTTTCATTTCCCTAACTCTGATTTTACAGGAACAGTGCCAGTTCACTTTAAACTTTATGGAAGGGATTTTTCTAGCATGTGGCTAAAACATAGCCATGAATAAATCTGAAAACCTTGCAAATAATAGAGGTTTCCACAGATCACTACTTCTCTATTCAGCTATAATTATTTATGAGAATAGGGATTCTTCTTCAGTTAATGAACACCATCTGCTAACCAGACAGGCAGTAATATGGAAAGACATCTATAAATCATCCCTTGCACAATCTTCAGTGACTACATAGATTTTAGCCAGAGGAAAGCAAAGACACCAAATATACGTTTCCTGAGCTTTCTATTTGTTGACTGATTTCCTAGCAACTAACACCAGGTTAGATAGTTGGTTTAAGTATTTTTCAAGGGAATTCCAGGACCTTTACACTACTGAAAGAGTATCATCTCCCCTCCCTGTTTTCTTCTCAGTTTAACTGCAGGGCTGAAGTTTCCAAAATGACTGCAAGGAGGTCTCTGCACAAACTGAGCATATGCCGTATGCAGTTCAGCTGCAAGAAACTTTTCCACAGTGCAGCTGTCTGTACAGCTATCCACATACAGCAAGACTGTGTATTTCTGTGCTGAGAAAAACTTTTAAAGATGTTTCACTAGGAGCAGAATGGTTTCAGATTATTCATTATTATTTCAGTGAGAGTTGAAGTCATGCAGCAATTTGTAGGTACTGCTTCCTCATTTTTATTTACCCCTAAAGACCAAATCTTTTTTACTTTGTTGCCATAAACAGCACAAATTCCATTTATTTGAATAGAAGCAAACTCTAATCTGATGTTTGCAGACAAATGTAAACATTGGGAGAAGGTTTGTATTCATTTAATGGTGATGCCAGAGATGGAAGAAGTTTAATTAGCTGAGATGATTACATCATCATTTAAACTTTTCCTATTTCAATATCTTGATAAAGTAGCAAGGCTACTTTTGTATGGAAATTACATTCCAGGTTAAATAAAAATGTATTTCTTAGCTTGCTCAAAAAATGGGAAAAGGATACAGTACATACAAATGCAAGCTTCAGAAAAACAGGACTGGCATTTCTCCTGATGTTTTCTGTTTAAATGCAAAATCCATACCTATATTCACATATATTCATATATGTATGTAAATAAATATGCATCTGCATCTACATCTTCAGCCTGAACAGCATTCATATGAATGTAATTTGTATGATATCTTTTCTGATTATTTTAAGTATCTGCCAAGGCAGATTTCAAAGCCTAGTATAAGCATCTTAAGGCAGGGAATCTGTCTTCATAGATAATACACAAATGATATGAAAAATACTCGCAGTTTAGTTTTCCTTGATGGCGTGTATCTGTGATCCAACCAAAGAAAGGGATAATGCTACAAGAATTTTGTGGCTAATGAAAATGGGGAAGACACTGAATAAATCAGGGATCAAATTCTAAATTCACCTTTTTAAAATATTCAAGACAAGAGGTTCGTGAATAGTAAGGACCCATAATGTTCCAGGAACTGAAATATAAGCAGCAAAGTTGGTGAATCAAAGTTTGCTTCTCATTTTGAAACAGTATTCCTGGACAATTCTTTTTTTTTGTTGTTCTAAGGGTGGGCAAATCTTTCACATACAACTTTTTGCAGGCATTTTAAAAAGTTTTTCTATCATTATTTTTCTCATTTTAGTGTTCCATAGATGTAGCAAATGAGTTCAAAGGCAGGAACATTTGTTTTGATCTCTTAAGTATTTCTGTAAATATTTTGTGAAAATCATCTAGCATCTATATTTTCAAAGCAGCACAACAGAACTGATTCTTACCTCATCCATATAAGAGCACAAACATAATACATAGACTTTCTGCCAGTTGGCCACAGAGTTCAGAGATTATGTTTCTGCTGTGATACGGAGGTTTCTGCTTCCATATGCAGGTCAGTCAAAATAGTTCAGGTGTGAAGTTCACATATTTGCAAAGATCAGCGAGTCCTTTTTTCAGCTATTAGTCAGTGAATACTTAGGCATAAACTCAAGCAATTTCCAATCTGTTTGCAAACAATTAATAAATGATTGGCAACATTAGTTCAGCACATTCATTATAAGAAATGAATCACAGAGATCTAAACTTTACCTCCCTTTTACTGGAGCACTTGAAAAGAATCACTTCTCTTTGAACAAAAAGCCTTTTCTGGGAACATTTGTAGTTGGAAGAAAAGAAATGGCATATTAACAACAGTTTGACATTCTTATTCATGTGCTTCACATACCTCATCCAGAGAATATCGATTGAGCTCAGAGAAAATATAAACCACTCTGGAGAGGGAGTGTGAGTAATCTGAATGCTACCTGCAAGGGTTGCCTAGAAAGAAATGTCTGTGCCTCAAAGCGCAGCACACAAGCTTTCCACTCATCTGAGCCACTTCGGGTTTAAATAAAAAACATGCCTTTGTGGCTATCAGGAAACTCTTAGTAGGAGAAGCTGAGTCATAACTGCCTGTTTAGTTTTAAAATGTTCCCAGCTTTCTTCAGGCTGAGATAAATAGCAATTGGCTTTGTTCTTGCCTGCTGAAACTCCCCTGCCTCCCCGTTCCCACCCCCTCAGGAGCCCAGCCATCAAGTCTGTTTGAGAAATCTTTCTGTTTCCCAAGCTGGCAAGGCGGGTTTTCCCCTCCTGAAGTCTGTCCTCAGCGGCCGTGTTGTTCCTGCTGCTAAGGGAAAAGAAAGAGAGTAACTCACCCTGCAAATTCAACTGTAAGGCTCCCTCCCCCTTTTTCTCCAGTTGTAAAAACACAACAATCTGGTTTCTTTTGAGGAAAATTAGGCCATCTTCTGATGGCACTGGGAAAAAAAATGGGATGGTGGGTTACCCTGAAGCTTTCTTCCTCTCTGTCTCTCTGCTGAAATATTCATGGATATCAAAGTTTCAGGGGTTTAACATTTACCCACCTCACGGAAGTGCGCTAGCTTTTTCTGTTGTTTTTCTCTCTCCAGAGGGACTGAAGGCAGGATTGGTTTCAAATACACTTAAAAGCTTCTTTTACTCCTTGCTTGAGACATCCGATAGCTTGACAATATAGCTTTGTGGCTGCAGGGCAAACCACCTTAGGGTTATGGAGCTCAGCAGGGTGGGGAAAAAGGGAGAACTAAGCCCGTGCCAATTCATCTGTGAGGTCAACCTCAGCTATGTAAAGGCTTTCCTGGGTTATAACTAACTATTGTTCAATTGTGGGAATTCTTGTGTTTGAAAGGTGGTTTTTCAGTGAGTAGTGGGTGATGGGCTGACAGAGATCTGTGTTACATTGCTGGCATGGCTGGAGACGTCTTCCTCATATCCACATTTAGATGGCTCTTTTTCAGTTTAAAATAGCTTCTTAGTGCTTTGCTCCCTTTCAGACCTGCTGCTCTTTCCTCTCATAGATTTGTGTTTTGCAGTCCTAGAAGTCCTAGAGCCAACTGTGGCAAAGCCAAACTCAAGTTTTCAGTGAGGAGCTGAAAGACCCCATGGTAGAGATAATGGCAAATGCTTCTGGGGCTCAGCAGCCACCCTTCAATAACCACAAGTTTGCCACAGAAAGTGTTGAGGAAAGTATTTGCATTTAATTGTAGATCTTGATTTATAGCTTCCTGAAGGAAAAAAAAAGTGTTAAGCAGAGCAATGCCCAAAGATACCTTGTTCGAGTTGCAAATTATGCGTAGACTTAGAGATCAGGGGAGTTTTACACATCTGTGTGGATTAGTTGAGCAGGTCAGAGGGATAGTTTATTTGTTTTATGTTATAAAATATCTCCTACAACTAAAAGTTCTGATACAGATGCTATTTATCACTTCTGACATACCGCAGTATTTGCCTCTGGGAATATACATCTCATGGTTTGTTAGATGGTTTTATTAAGTATTTTGGGGCTTTTTTGCTATGTGACAGGACCTTCCCTCTGGAGATGAAGCCAAAGAGATTGATGGAGTGTCGGCTTTACTTACAAAGCTCGAGTGACCCCGTAAAAGCCGTGTGAGCAAAAGATTAGCTCATGCCTAAATGAAGCACTTGAGGGCTTGTAATGTAGAGAGGAAAAAAAATGCTGCTGCCAGGCAGAGCGACACACACGTAAAATCAGATCAAACACACAATTCCCTTGCTTTCTGCATGTGACAGATACACAGCCACCCTACTGGCTTCTCTAAAGTTGAGGTTTCACCGTGAATGTAGCTTATCTAAATCTGCCCTGACGCTGGGAAGGGCTGTTGTGCCTTCCCACCCTGCTGACACCTGCACCCCGGGGACTGGGTCAGGGAGATTTCTTCCCAGGAACTCAACAAAAGGAGGCAAGGGCAGCAGTTGCCACATCTCCATAAAGCAATGATAAAACTGCAGTCTCAGGTGTCCAGCCGCTTTCTGCTGTCAAATCAGGGCCTGCATTTGATCCATTTTTTTTTTTTTAAAATCTAGCTCATAATATGCAAGAACTTGATCACCCAACGGGCTGGGGAATGAGGTAGGGACAATAATTTCTTATCTGAAAAGAAAATACATAACTTTTCAAACATGGCATGTCTTAAAATTGCACAGTAACAATTCAATATAAAAGAACATTAAATCCACCAAATGTCAGAAAGCCAGTTTATCCACTGTGACTTGGCAGCTTGTAATCATGCTCAGTGGGCTGAGGGAAATTGCATTGTCTTTAATTTTATGATTTCTAAAGCAGTGGGAAATGGCATTTTTACAACAATAGGAAGCCCTCCCCATGATAACTTTGTGTATTAGTTGAGGTCAGTAACAGCTGAGGATGGATCTGATTCAGCTTTCTAGAACGGATCAAAGTCAGAGGCCAATACAAAAAAATGTCACTTTTTTTGCTTTGTGTCTCAGTTTCTTCAGCTGTCAAAGCAGATGCTGAGGTATGGCGAGAAACATGCCAAAACAGGAGGTGAAGTGCTTGCTGCATGGGCAGTACCAGCAGGTCCAGCCTGCCGTTCCTGAGTTTCTCTTCCCTGCTAGACCTCGGTTCCCTGTGATAGAGCAGACCCTCAAGTCCAGTGTACACATTTGTGCATTAAATGGGTGCTAATGCCTGTCTTTGTTGCAGAGCTGTCAGTGAGTTTTTCCAGAGCCCCTCACTGATGGCCTGCTTTGCTGTGTTGTCAGGTTGTGGAGGAGAACTCTCTGGCCCTTCTGGTTCATTTCACAGCCCTGGCTACCCCAAAAGATACCCAAGCAATAGGGAATGCATCTGGTACATTCACACAGCGCCTGGTAGCAGCATTCAACTCACCATTCAGGAATTCGACATTGAATATCACCCAGACTGCAACTATGATGTTCTGGAGGTAAGAGCACTAGATTTACTCCTCAAAAATACACAAGTTACATGCTTTTCTGTCTGGAGCAGATAATCCAAAGAACTGCAGGAGCAGAACAAACAATTCTACTGCAATTTCCCATTTCTGCTGCAGTTACAGTTATGTTCCACAGATGTTGTCACAGAAACCACAATGCTCTTATTATTTTTTGCTTTTATGCCTTTGGTGTCTGTATACCTTAATTCATAATGATGCTAGGCACTTTCCACTTCCTAACAAGAGACAAAACTGCTTTGAAAAACTCAGTCTTAAAAAGTCCATCTTTTACAAAGAACTAAGTGTAGGGTGCTGTACCATGGAGATAAAATTTCCTGATGTAAAGGAAGATAATGGATCACTAGGGGGATAACTAGGTGAGACCTTGTGTAGGACATTCCAAGGAAGTGGGGAGGTTTATAACCCTGAGTGCTGAAAACTGTGAAGAATCTTTGTACCCAGAAAAAAGAATAAAAGAAGAGGCAGTGTCCTAGTCAGCCTAGGGTGGTGGAACAAGGAGAAAAAGGGCCTCTCTAAGGGTTTACTGACCTTTAAGACACCCGTAAGACTGGATGGTCCTGTTATATATGATATTTTTGTGCTCATGTTGGGAAGCAGCCAGGTGACCAATCCCAGCTAACAGATTTGAATAGACTTCCAGTGCAGGAAGAAGGGATAGGAAGTAATTTCAGGAAGAAATTCTTTAGAAGTATAGACTTTCTAGATCGCTTTCACTAAAGACATTTGAGATCACTAATGGAGGTATGGTTGTTGGGTCTTTCAATATTAATACATGGGTGACATTTGAATGTTTTTGTAATGAACCCAAAAGATCGATTAAGAGTTCTGTACTACTCCACTGGGGACTTTCTTCTCCTCCTGGGTAATGTGATGTGTGACTGGCATACAGCTAGACAGCTTGTTATCCAGCACGTACACATACTCACTGCTGCCTATTCTTACCTTTGTAGCTTTGATTTCTCCAGCCTATGGTCCTTAGTGCACATTCATCAGCAATATTCCTGGAAGACTTAATCCACATGCTAAAGCAGGTCCTAAATATACAGTTGCCAGATAGATGATTGCTAAGCATTTGTATGAGTAGAAGAGATGTATAACTTAACTCCAGCTTTCTGGCTCTGAAACAGGCTTCCCTAGCTTAGCAATGAAGTGGAAGTCTTGACCAAACGGACACTGTGCTTTGAGTATCCTATTGACTTTGGGACTTCTGTAGGATCTGGGTGTAAGGAAGTTGTTGTTCCATGAATTCTCCGTCAGTAGCATTGGCAAGTATGACTGTATGTCACATTGCTGACACCAGTGCCTGTGAGTAGGTGACCCGTGTTGGCTGGTTTGGGTATTGATGAAGTCTGTTGTATTGCAGCTTCATTGTTGTTTGTGCCTAAAATGACTAGATTGAAGCTAATCTGTCTGTAAGCTTCAGTTATGCCTCTGTTGCCCAGAAGAATCCATTAAAGAGCCCAAAACCTAAGTCTGCTGTGGTTGACCATTTCTTGAAGAGTGCAAGGACAATGCCTACATCTGTAGGTGGTCACCCAGGACCTATCGACATCCAGTAAGAGTACAGATGGCTGGCAACCATTTGCTTGACAACTTTTTGACTAGTGGGGGGGCTGGCCTAAAACCAATGAGTGGGTTGCCGGACACAAATTGCTTAAAGAAGTTGTTTAAGAGGATCCTACAGTTTGCTGGTCTGTGTCTCTAAGCAAGGTATTCATCTTAGGTTTTGGGTTTTCTTTCTTCACCATTTCAAGCTTAGCTGCTATGCTTTACTTCTTTCCAGTCTTATTCATCAGCACAGATGCCCACCTTGCTGTTTGAACTTCCCCACCTTCCTGTCCTCAGAATTGGCATGCCTCTGAATTACTTGTCTCCCGACCTTGGCTCATCCAGTTCCCAACACCTGTCTCTGATCAGCTGACAGAGAACCTAATGTAAATCAACTTATTGGGGAAAATTGGTTCATGTCTTAGTGCAAGATTGAAAGTTCTGCCTGGCAGGGAACAGCTTCCCTTGCCAAACTGCAGGCATTTGGTGGAGCTTTAGATACCTTGCACATACATACTTTCTCGCTTTTGTTACAAAATTACACATTCACAGCATGACTGATATAGTATGCACAGAATAAATGATAACTCAGATTTAGTGGGGAAAAAAAAGAACGTGGTTAACCATTTTCAGGAGCTGCTCTATCTTGTAATCTTTTTTCCTGTAGTTGTCGACATATGTCCAGGCTGAAAACCACACACACAAAAGTTTGAAAAGTGTTAGAAAAAAAGGGGTTCCTGGTTTGCCTTTGACACAGTGTGTTTCAGTGATCACTAAGGTTCCAAACTTACATTATCTTCCCAAGAGTATCCTGTCTACCAATTCTTTGGGTTTTGAAGTCTGCTTTTTCTCATAGTTACTCTCCTGATTTCACTTTTTCCTTATCTCTGAATAGTGAGTTCTACCGCTTCCTGTTTTCTTTCAAGCCAAATAACTTTCCAATTTTAATAGGAAGTCAAAATCAGTACTAAAGTAGCTCTGCACCCTACTGTCCCTCCCTGTCCCATTAACTCTCTCTACTCTCTGAAATAAGAAGCTGTCTTTAGAACGTTGCAATAAATTATGTTCTTTTCTGTTGCTTTTCCAAAATGTATTACCTTGTAATAAAAATTCCCCAGTAATCACAAAACTTGCTCACCTGGATGCATTTAGCTTTTGCTTAGAAACACCCTCACCCCTTTGACCCAGCAGAGAATTGTAGGAAAATTCTAAGAGATCTTTCCCATTGCAGCCCTTTTGCTGCTAACTTCATTTTTATACGATGGTTTCTTGAATATTTCTCTCTTGCACATTTTTCTGAAGCATATTGGTTCTTGTAAAATGCAGCAACTGTCTCCTTTCCCTTTCCTTTGACAATGCCTCCTAAACAAGCTGTCCCTTCCATGTCAGTATCCCAGTCCTGCCATATGTTTCACCAAGACTGTGCAATAATAGTTACGTGGCTTCTGCATGCTCAAGTGTTTGACACATTCTCCTTTAATCCTCCTCCTTGTTTCTTTTACGACACTGCTGCACTCTGTCTTTCTCTCTTCCCCATCAGATTCCATTCTTTTACAAGCATCCAGAAGAAAATTTGAAGTTGTTCTTAAAGGTGTTTTCTAGAAATGTTTCATGGAAATAGAAGACATCATGTTGGACACAATGAAAGAGTTAAAAATATTTTTTAAATGGCTTGTATTGAAAATACATACATAGAGAAAAGTTACCATGCCTGCTCTGTTAAATTATGACATCTTTTCTTTAACATGGACCAGATTTTTGTAAACTATAAATACATTCTGCCACAGCAAGATGTAGCTCTGAGCTGAAAAGGAAGGAACGCTGTCAATCTATTGCACTTCCAAGTCTTTATTAGATGTCCTGGTCTTCTCATTTAAATATAAAGAAACATCAAGTATTACCATAATTCTTAATTCTCTCTCAAAGCTGGGCTCTCTCTTTGCTGGCAGTTATATCTGAAGAAGAATCAGTTTTATTCCCAGAAAATCTGTGTCATGAGGGTGACCAACCACATAAAAACAACTTTCTGTTGCTCATAACTCTGGAATGCTGACTGTTAACAATAAATGGATCTAACGGGGCAGAAGCAAATGATAAGAACAGATTAAAACCATGGGCTTTATGGCAGTGTCCTGCATCCCCTCTATGCCATCCAACATCATTTTATCTCTGGATCAGGTGCTCTGGTCAAACTAGATGTTTTTATTTTTATTTTTATCTGTTCGCAGCTCAGACATCCTGTGACTCTTTGTGAACCGCACCCTGGAATTCATTCTTTCCATCCATTCTCTTTTCCCTCTTCTTTTTTCATGTGGTAACTATTGGTTTTCCTCTATGTAGCCAAAAGTAACATTTTATTGTTTTTTGTCATGGAAACATTCTAACATGGTTTTGTTCCAGCCCTTGTGAAAGCATCTGATTAACTGAACTGGCATGAAGGAGAAAAGAAAATACACTCCTAACTGTAAAGATCATGCCTTTGACTGTGCTTTTTATTTTGAAAATGTGCAGAAGGCCATTGCCAAATAGTTAACAACGTAAAGGAGACCCACAACCTTAGATTTCCATCAATATTTCTTCCCCATCCTTAATTCTCTTCCAACAGGCCAACTGTAAGTGGAACAGCTTGGGCCAAGTTAATTTCTGAGGTAATACTACAGAAATCAGCAGGGTTTATGTCAGAGCTGGGTTTGGTCCCTTGCCTGTGGTGTGCAGATGGCCCCAGGGAGCACCAAAGATGATGTGAGAGGCTGGTCCGTGATGCTTATTAGATGCATATTAGAAACTCCTGCTGTTTCCTCTGCCACATAGCTTCTTTGGGCTGGTTTAGATGATTAAGAGCATGTGTTCCTGCTAGATCTCATGCTGTGGCTCTGACTCAGGGAGTATACCACAAACACATTTTAAAACCCACATTTTGAAGAGACTTCTGACAAATGCAGCTGTCATTGGGCTCACAAGCATCCAAGCAGTAAGATTTTGCTGAAGACACTGAGCTTCCAGTGGACAAACATGCTTCTTCCCCAAACTGTGATTGCTTCATTAGAGATTCTTAATCTGAGCTGTGATTACATCCATTCTGACTTCTCTTGAATGCCTTGAGACGATCGATTGAACAGAGAAACGATTATCCATTCAAATCATGCAGCCTCCCTGCAGAATGCAAAAAAGTGCTGTCTCAGTCAAAATTGAAATGTTTAAGCTATTAAGCCTGTGTAATCAACCACTAAAACAAAATACAGTCTTCTGAACATCTAACAGACTATGCCGTTTATAAAAAAATTAATTCATTGTTTCTTCTGGGGATGCAAACTTCAGCTTCTGAGGTCTCACATTACCCTGGAGTCACTGAATATTTTTTCCAGTTTAAAAAAAAAGTTCTTTCCCTTATACCTCTAATTGCAGAGCAGTGTCAGGCACCGTGAGCAGTTAGTGAGCACACGATCAATCAAATTATGTAGCAATGCACTACACTTAGCCCTGAAGGTTGTGGGACTAGCTCAGCTATTTGTAAGACTTGCTCAGATATTTAGCTTGGACAGAACCCAAACTACTTCTGAAGTTAAAAAGTATCCGGCAGAGCTTATTAAAATATTAAGTTCCCCCTCATCTAGAAGGAATCAGAGGCAAAAGGGCCATATAGAAGGTTGGTTCTTATAGTACTGCCACTTTCTGAGAGAAATTCATGGATTGCTTTTTAGACCTTTTTGATGTTTACCAGACTAATAAAATATTGGAGCAAACTTGAGATGCTACTGGTGGGAAAATCTTGATGGGATTTGTTGCCTTATCTTCATGCGATTTGTTGCCTTATCTTCCTATTCCCTGGTTTTGTGGTTAGAACTTGCCATTCTCTAGTTTAGCTTTAGGATTTGTACATAATAAATGCTGATACAATGAGAATTTATCTATTGCTAGTTCAGTTGCTGAAAGACAATAGCACACTCTCTATTTGGTGTATCTAACAGTTTTCACATTTGAGGTTACTGTCAAGCTGACTTTTGCAGCTGCTGTCCTACCAGGGACATACCAATGGAAGGCAGGAGACCCTTAATATCAGGTGGCATTTCATTAGCGTGCAAGAAGCCCTCAGCATAGGAAAGACATGGACCTGTTGGAGCAGGTCCAGAGGAGGGCCACAAAAATGATCAGGGGGTTCTTCATTCTCTCCTATGAAGAAAGGCTGAGAGAGTTGGGTTTGTTCAGCCTGGAGAAGAGAAGGCTCTGGGGAGACCTTATTGCGGCCTTTCAGTACTTAAAGGGGGCTTGTAAGAAAGATGGGGACAGACTTTTTAGCAGGGCCTGTTGCGACAGAAAAAGGGGGAATGGTTTTAAACTAAAAGGGTAGATTTAGACTAGATATAGGGAAGAAATTTTTTACAATGAGGGTGGTGAAACACTGGAACAGGTTGCCCAGAGAGGTGATAGATGCCCCATCCCTGGAAACATTCAAAGTTGGATGGGGCTCTGAGCAACCTGATCTAGTTGAAGATGTCCCTGCCCATGGCAGGGGGCTTGGACTAGATGACCTTTAAAGGTCCCTTCCAACCCAAACTATTCTATGAATCTGTGATTCTAAGAAGCCAAAAAAATTCAATCATTGAAGGCACTAAGCACCAAAATCACATGTCTGATTTTGAAAATTGCATTTGAGCATGTGTATTTTCTTCACAGAGAGGGAAGACTAAGTAGGGTGAGCCAGTTCCACCAGTTATAAATGGGCTCGAACTAAAATTCCACATCCCTTTTGGAAAACAAGAAACAGGATCAACAAGGCTTCAGCACTGCCATCTAATTCACATAATTGGTTTAAAAATGCATTATAAAGTACACAATACTTCTGATGATGTTTAAGAGAATGGTGGTTTTCTGGTTTATAACTGCCTGAAGCACACTCTTCCAAGCAGGAAATAATTACTCTTAAAAGTCAAAACCTGTCTTCTGTGGGAAATATCCTTGTTTCCGAAGAGTATTATTAAAATGTAGTTTACTTGCCCAAAATCCCATAGTTTGGATGTTGATTCTGCCACTGAAGTCAATAAAACTGCAATGTTTTTTGTTTTATCAGAAAGAGTGATGAAATCTAGCCCCAATTTAATAATCAGTCTTAACTGTGCCTTTAAACATAAAGGGTATAAAATATCAGCACAAGTTGCTGCAAAGAGATATAGTTTGTTTGCACAAGCACACAAAAAATCTGGTTTTGTATTCCCACAGAAACAAGGTGCTAACCCTGGAGGGATGGGGGAAGAAGAATGTGGCAAAGTCGCCAAAGCATAAAATTCTTATTTAATGCAAGGCTGTTTTGAAATCATCTAGAATTTCGTACTTGTGCCAGGTGGTTCAGATACCAAGTAAACCCGCAGAGAAAATAACTTTATTAGCTACTTTACACTTCAAAATGTGGAATCACTTGCAATACTTACAGATTTTTTTTCTCCTAGCTAAACAGTTCTCATGTATTCTCATGTATGTGTGGCAGACAATCTCTTTGAAAAACTTTGATAGTCTTTCTTCCATTTCTAGGTCTATGGTGGCCCTGATTTCCTCTCTCCTAGACTAGCCCGGCTGTGTGTTTCAAGATCAGCACAGAACCCACTGCGTGTCTCTACTACTGGCAATTCAGCCATTGTCCATTTCAAGACAGATGCAGCATTGACAGGGAAAGGTTTTAATGCCTCCTGGCAAGAAAATCTGGGTGGTGAGTATACTGATTAATACCAGGAGAAATTCAGGAAGTCTGAGAATCGTGGATCAGCCATGCAAGCATTTAAAGTAGTCAAACAGCATAAGACTGAAAACTGAAGGAGAATTTGGGTGTTACTGGATTTGGTAACACTAAGAGATGCTGAAAAACACACAGAGTTAAAAATTGTCTGACTATCTGAAATCTAGGCCTATTTATGTATTTTGTAACAGCCTACCTTGTTGGGGTTTCTTCTTTACATAATTAATCAAGACATCACTGTAATCAGAAAAGAACTTTTGCATGCTGGCAGTTCTCCCCACCCACTCATCCACACAGAGTCCTTTATTAGCCGAATGATGCTTTTGGTTTTAAACTGTAAAGTGAAAAATATCTGAGAATGTGGCTTAACTTGGAGAACTCAGCAGACTCCAAAAATATTTGGAGCGATTAGTAAATACTTGAACTCTATAAGGTTCATCCATCCCCCATGTGATTATTTGTTCAAAGCCTTACTGGTAATCAGTAAAAGAAGAGGCATGCTTAAAAGACCCAACCACATGTCTCTACATGGGAATTCTTATGAAAAGGCTAATTATCAGAAAATAATTGCAATGAAAATTGAGGAGAGGCAGATTTTAATTCTTGCAGTTTTGCTTCATTAAGCACACTGATTCATTAGTTTGTCAAGGTTTATACTTGTCCATTCTCACAAGTTTTATGAGAAAGGCACAAGAGTTTTTTTGAATAAAAGAAGTCTACAATAGTCCTTTGAATTAATCCCCTTCCGAGATCTGGGGGCTTATTTTTTCTACTTAGGCCCCCTGAAGCTTTCTCATCCCTTTACAGCATCTTGCCTGTTCTACTCCAACCCCTCTCTAGCCTCTAAAATACCGCTCACCAGAACGCAATAACAGTATAGTTTTTATTCTTCCAACAGGCTGCCTCAATCTACAGCAGCCGCAATGTCTTTCTCTCACCCTCCTCTGTCCCTTTACAACATATAAAAGTCTGTTTGTTTGTTAGTCCTATTGAAAGCCCTGGCACTTCCTGCAGGATGCATCATTCCTGGCTATTTAGATATTCATGAGCACTGGAGCTGTTCTGGTCAGAAATACCTGAGGGTAAAGTGGAGTCCTCAGGAAGCCCTCAACTGCATGAGTAGGGAAGTAGAAACTTGCAATTATTTTACTGCTCATGGGTAAAGTGGAGCTCCTAGCTGTCTTGTTATTTTCAGAAATGGTTTTCTCACCCCTATGCTCAGCTAGGCCTAGTCATTGCTTTCTCAGTGTGGTAGGTCTGTGGCATTCAAATGAATGGTATTATTGATTGCTTTTACAATATCTAAGATAGAGGTATACCAGCACTAATGCTTCAGCCTTTACGACACCTACTACCAGCCTGGGGCTAGAAAGAAACATTACTCACAAGCATTGCTGTTGCATATTCACCAATAATAATAATGTTATATTTTCCTGATAGTAATTTCCATTTATTTTTGTTGCGGACAGGACACTTCAACAGTTGGAACACTCATCTTACAAAAGTTTAATGTAGAAAATAGAAAGATGGAGGTGTTCTTCCCTTAGTTTGAAAATAGAGGCGGAATCTCTCTAAGCATAACAGAGCTTGTGATTAAAACTGATTTTTCTTTTTCAGGCTGTGGTGGTGTTTTCCAAGCTACCAGTGGGGAAATCCATTCTCCAAACTATCCTCAACCATATATTAATAACACAGATTGTTCTTGGGTTATCCAAGTTGACTACAGCCACAGAGTCCTATTGAACTTCACGGATTTTGACATTGAAAATCACCATTTGTGTAAATATGACAATGTTGAAGTAAGTAACAATAGAAATTTGAAAAGTTTCCTTAATGAGTCTGGTGAAAAGCTTGCAAAAGAGGAAGCTTACTCTGCAGCCTAGGCTGCACTTGATTTCAGACTGGTAGCTGCATAGTCATATTTATTCACTGATGGGCTAAGTCTTACATTTACAGCTAAATAGTTATGATCTAGTTCCCTTTGCTTCACCAATGAAGCAGGCTTCACAAATGCATTTCTGCATTCTTCCAGGCTCCCACTTATATCTGGAAGGATCTTTTCTTGAACACAGTGCATGCTGCATCCTGGTACCACATTTTTCGTTTTGGTGGTGTGAGTTGTAGTTAGTACTGCAGGAATAACCTCATACATAGATGGCTGTTATTATGACACCCTTTCCCATTTATAGTGCAGTTTGCGCCAAGCCATAAAATGGACTGCCCACATGTATAATAGGTTGCCCACACTCTGTTACAGGAGAGAGGGAGGTCTATATTCAGAGGGCATTGTGGCTGGCTGGTTTTCTTTATATATGCACTGTGTATTCAGGTGCTCCTCAGCTGTCTAATTGCTTCATTAGAGCTGCTGCGCTCTTAAAAGCTTCACATTGCTGTTGGTTTGTGAGCTTTTGTTGATGTCACAGAAATTCAAGTTGCTGCTCAATCAGTGCATGACAATGAAGAACTCTCCACATCTCCACTTGGCCTTTTGGGAGCAGGGACATGAAATCCCGACCTTTGATGTCAGATTGCACTTCACTCAGTACAAAGGCATGTGTGATCAGTACTAGTCGGATAAAGCACACTGGCTGTAGCCCAAAATCCAGCTTTCCTCTCCTTGATAAACTGTCATTCACAGAGAACTCAATTTGGCAGGAACTGAGACTCTCTTGAAAACAGCATCAGTTTTAACAGCATTGCCTTGTAAAGCTTTTTTGTACTGAACCAGAAAAAAAGAAATGTGTCCCCATTTTGCTGAGCAGAACTGAAGATTTCATTTGGCCACAGTATCTTTGTACAACGTCTGTTCAATTTTTTCTGGTTCTGAAACATAGGGAAATATGGTTATGTCTTTTTATTTAAATTGTTTAACTACATCAGGGGGATCATTGAAAGGAAAATCTATTGGAAAAAAATTCCAACTGTTCTGTGATATCACACAGGAGTAGAAAATCACATTGTCTGACAGAAACACAGGCTATCTGAAATGGCAGTACTGGTAAAAATGCCAACCCCCCCCACAAATTAAGGACTAAATTCTGAAAAGACCTGATACAAAAGTTTCTCTTTTAAACCCGATGCCAATGAATGTATGTACCTATCTAAACACTTTGTAGAGCACTCAGCTCCATGAGCTCCTTGCAGTTACAGGCACAACTCCCATTACCTTTATAGGCCAGATACAGGCACTGGGTTTTTAATCACTGAAAGGCATCAGTCCTTCAGCTGGCAGGGGAGATGGCTGTGGCTTTTTGCGTGAGTGGAGTTTGCAGACCATTGCAGTGCAGTGACACTCCTTTTCCTCTATTGCCATATGAATATCTGAGTATCTGTTGTTTGCTTCTGCTTTTTGGTTTTTTAGGGGGTGGTGGTGGAGGAAGTTGCCCATCAGCCCCAGCTGTGCAAACACAACTGAAGCAGCAACGTGAGCAGAGAGGGAGATTTAAATTTAATGCAGGCATCAGTCACTGCCCACCAAATGGAAGGTGGTTTGAAAATGGATGAGGGTGAATCCTGATTTGAAGCTAAGAGATAATGAAGGGCTCTGAGACTCTGGCGTATGAGGTAGAGAAGAGCTCTTCAATACTAATATAGGGGGACCAGCAGGGCAAGAAAGGAGTGGATAGGGTTTCTTTCTCTACCTGGTATGCCAATAAGCAGAAAATCACTTGTTACCAACACCTGGATGTGATTTGTGTTCATCTCATTCCAAGGCTTACTATATGCCTCACATGGCAATAGGAGAACAGAGTGAGGGGACAGAGAGTGCCTGGAAATATATAAGTAGATGTATGACTGTGAGTGGTTCAGGAATTCCATTCCAAAAGCTGCGTAAATGGAAAATAAGAGCAGCTAAGGAAGCTGGTGGGGTTTTTCTCTCTCTAATATAGGAACAACTACTGTGTATGAGTAACACAGTGGTTCTGTCCTTTTCTATTTCTTAAATTTTTACTTATCTTTATGGATTTTATTTGCTCTGTGACTTCTCTTGGGGCTCCCCTCCACCCTTGAGTGTACCAACGGCCTTTTCCTTCATCCTTTCCCTTCTAGACCCAGTCATTTTTCCCTGCATTATGACTCGAGATTTTTTTTTTTTAATATTTCTACCGTAAATTCCTTTCTATGGGGAACACATGAAAATGTATTTTTTTTTCCTGCAACATTTTCCATTGCACATTTGTTATGTGAGCAAAATGGAGGGAGTGAAAATACTCGTGTCTGCTGCTTCTTGGCTATGCTGCAACTCCAAAAAGCCCAGTGCATTTTTCAGTCCTGCTCAATGATTTCACATGTGAATCTGAGCACAGATTTAGGTTCAGCCAAAAAAATTCTAAGCCCGTAACGGTAACCTACGGTGTAACTGCTCTGAGCTCCCTCTAGAGTCAATGGATAGAGTGTGCAGAGAGCAGTCCAGGCCACCAAAAAGCACATTCTTCATTCACCTAGCTGCCTAAATTTAGTTGATTCCTCAATTTCTGTACCTTATCTGTTTTCAGAAAAGATGAACATCTCTTCATCTGCTAAATGAGGATGTATAACCTTTACTTTCTCTGATCTCAAATATAACTTGGTTATATTCTGTAGAAAGCATAAGATCTTTGAGAAGACTTTTTGCTGTCACTGTCACCGAACATAAAGAATAAATTTTTAATTTCTCTTTGTGTACCAGCCCATTTCTATCTGGAGAGTGTGTCTTACAACAAACAAATTTGTTTCTTTGAAGGAAAATAGAGGGAAAGAAATAGTGAATGCACTATTTACTGTATTTTTTGCCCGTGTGTTTAACCAGTATTGTATCTGACGGTACACCAGGAGTGCAAGTCAGCAAGAGTTTCAAGTATTTGGACACTCGAGGAGGATGTGGCTGGGAAGGCACTGAAAAGGGGAGGGGAAATAGTTTGTTCTTTTCAGTGGCTTTGTTTAAGCAAATGTTATTTTTCTTTCCTGTTGCACTATAACAAGTAGTACACAGAAATGTAGAAATGTAAGCCTCTGGGAGCTAGAAAGGAGGTATGACTTCATTTATTCCAGGTGCTGGCAGAGAGGATCTTCCAAGAGAGGACAGCTAGAAATATGTGGAGTTTTTATGGCTCAAAGTCAAAAATTATCTTCTTTTTGTCATGTGCTTTTGCAAAATGCAGGACACATTTGAACAAGAAGGCAATGAGTCACTCAGTTATGTTCATTGTGGAAAGGGAAGAGAAGAGCAAATTGCTGCTAGTGCAAATGAAAACTTGGCTTTTAAGTAAGCAGATGCATCATTTTCCTTTACTCTTGCAGCCACAGAAATGCATTTCTCAGATGTTTTCAAAATAACTTTAAGAAGCTGCAGAGAGACACAACTCTTTCCTGAACTAGTGTGTGAATATTGTGGTTTCTGATCTAGATTCAAGAATGAAATCCTCCCTGTAAAATAGTTTAAGGTAGTAAATAGCAGGTGAGCAAAAATGATGCAGCCATAAAATATCCATGTGTTACTGTTCCTGCTTAACTTGTAGCTGCCATAACTCCTAAGAGTTGCTGCTGTATCTCACTAATGCTTATGCTGAACTGTTGCTAGAATCAGATTTTTAGCAAGTGAAAAGGCTAGGAATAATTTCTGGGTTTCTGAAAGAGGAGACAGTACTATTCTTCAAGCAAGCTGTCCAGAAACAGCAAATACACTTGATTTAGAAAACATTCCTCTGACTTCATGCTCTTCTCCCTGTATTACCACAGAAAGACTTCTTTATTCCAGAAAGCTCTTGGAATGAAATGCCTACGTAGTCTCTTATGTTACTCATCCTTAATATCTTCCCAAGTGAGAAAGCTCAACTACTAGAGTCTCACAACAGTCCATGTGTCAATGATCATATCCTCAGCTGTGCAGGGTGGCACAGATCCATCAAAACCAGCAGTTTACGTGAACTGTAGCCAGGCCCTCTCTCTATGCCCTGTCAATGCAATGATTATTCTCAGTTCTAACATTCAGACAAAATCCTCTCACTACTGTCTAGGGAGAGACAGTACCTTAATTCCTAAGGGTTATTTTGTAGTCATTACTTTTTTTCACATTTCATGCTTTGTGGTTTTTAACTTCAGGCAGTTTGATTTATATACAGAATATATGTGCAGAGGAAAAATGAATACTGCACACTATGTATTAAAGGGCTGATTGTGGCAGGATGCCAAGAGAGAAGAAAAGGTTGAATGGATGGATATTTTGGGTCTTTTTGCCAGGTACTCATTTTTACAGACATTGCAGTACACTTAATACTCTGTCACAAGGTCCCACACAGATAGCTAGTGTATAGGCCCAAAGGCAAATGTTTAATTCATGAATACAGCATTGGCTATGTAGAGTACGTCAGTGGATTAAGCAGGATTTTTGTTCTTTTTTTCTCAGCTCTGAGGCTTATTTGAGACAGGGTCACTTTTCTCTCACCTACTGTTTTTATATTTTTTTTTTCACTAATGTGCTCAAAGGCCTTTGAATACTGGAGGCAGAAACATTGCATTGTGTAATACAGTCTAGTTAGAAATTTTTAATTCATTAGTGCTCCATTGCACAGGCTTGCTGGAATTTGAGGCATTTTGAAGTAAAAGATGACAATCTCAATAAGAAATAAATTTCTTCTAACCCAATGGCATTATCTTGCTCAAAGCTGGCTTTTATATAGCTTTTAACATCCTAGCACCTGGATATCTTCCAGTCCTCCTATCCATATTTTTCTCCATATTTTTCTCCATATTTTTCTCCATTTTGCTATAGGAAGCTGAGTCACAGGTTATTCTAAATGAAGTGCCTATGGTAATACAGGATGTTAATGCTGAAACAGGAACTGAATTCAACTCTTGTTGCTGCCCAGTAACAGCCCAAAGGCTCTTCCTGTGTGGGTCATGCAACTGGGCTGATGGCTCCAGTGCTCGCCACTTCTGAAACCAGGCACAAGGGCTCTGAGACTGGCCTATGGCTCCGAACACAGCAGAAACAAATCACGTCTGCTGGCGTGCTAGGAAAGATTAGTGGGAGAATCTAAGACTGTGGCCATTTTTCCCTCTCTGTGGTTTCTCTTGTTATAATTTTGGTGTTGCTTAAGCTAGAAACTCATTGGTTTTAACTTCACTATCCTTCTCTTCCTGATTGTGAAACAGAGAGGAAAGAAATAGAATTATCAACTGTAAGGGGAAAAAAGAGAGGGAAGGCATTTGTGGTAAAATTAAAAGTGAAGTTTTGTAAACGCATTTTTACTTTCTTCCTCTCTTTTTTTTTACTTTTCTTTACTTTCTACTTAAATAACACTTCATGTATATGTGTGTGATTCAGCACCCTAAAGCTAAGGCATAGATATATGGACTCTGATCCTTGATGCTAGGTACATGTATCTAAAAACCATAATCCTAGTGTCTTCTCTTTTTATACACAGTCATAGCTCCCACTGGTGCACGAGTTGCATGTTAGGGCCAATCTAGAAGTCTTTACTGAGGCAAGATGTAGGGTTTAACTGAATAAAAGCTACACGGGAACTCATGTTAGCCATTAACAGAAAACAATAAATGTATGGGCATAGCTGGATTGTTAAAGGAGAGTTGCTTCCATACCAGATACACACAGAGGAAGATGGTTACTTGATGCTTTTTTCTTATAAAGGCTACAGTAGCTTCAGCCTGAAATACACACATTTTTTTGAAATGGTCACAGAATTAAGATAGGCAATGCATAGTTTGTTTGCACTGCTCATACCAGGGCTGTATCAGGATCAAAATGTATGAAACATAAGAGAGGGAATGAAATAAAAGTCTTCTCAATACTCATATTGAAACCAAATACTTCATTTGATCTTCTCATAACAGGTGTTTGATGGTCCTAGCAATGAAGCACCACTTCTTAGAAAACTCTGTGGAACACAGCATCCTCCTCCTGTCACATCCTCCAAAAATCTGATGTACATCCGACTGCGCTCTGATACAACCATCCAGCACAGGGGCTTCAGCGCTCGCTTTACTGAAGG
Organism: Fulmarus glacialis; assembly: GCF_000690835.1. Taxonomy (NCBI): domain Eukaryota; kingdom Metazoa; phylum Chordata; class Aves; order Procellariiformes; family Procellariidae; genus Fulmarus; species Fulmarus glacialis. Next base: position 72,508 of record NW_009226291.1, on the reverse strand, counting down.
TAATTTCGTCATTTACATTAATGCACATTTATCTAATCACCAGTTTGTTTGTATTAGACACAATCTTTTAGCACAGCTGATAATGGGAAGTATTGTTTCTATACATGCAGCATACCAGTGTGTATCTAACAAGACTGAATTTCTCCAAATTATAAACTAAAGAATTTAAAATCTAACTACCATCTTAGATTCTTTGATTGGGGAAAAAATTTACTTTTTATAGCAAGGCATCGAGCACACCTCAGCTGCCTCTTATTCCTCCTCCCTAGAGGGTTAGCTACCCATAACTGTCCTGAGAAAAATGTGCAACTGGCAGTTTCCACAGACCTAGTGACAAAATAACATTTTATATGTCTATCCATGCGCATGAATCTGAAAAGCTATAAAAGAATTCTATGTGGTACTGTTGATGAAGTCCATGGATTCAGGCCTGCAAACGCTGCCAAACATCAACTATCCAATTTGTGGAGGACTAATTGGTATTTTACATGGTTTCCTTTTTAATGAAAATAACACCAACTGGGCAGAATTTTTCATGAAATTACATACTATTTGACAATTGGTGATTTTGTTTCTTTTTTTCACAATAACTTTGGAAACATTTTTCCCCAAGATTTAGCCATTTAGTTTTTGCAGAGAAAATCCCTTTCTCTCATTTTCTTCTCAGGACTCTTTTCACTATAAATTAGTACTTTTCCCATAAGTTTTTTTTTCTTTGAAACTATTGTGAATAATTATAAAGAAAAGGAGGAATTTGCATCAGCAAAAATCTCAGAAACCCCAGTTATTGAAGTACTAGTTAGATACCTAATTAGGCATTTCTGATGAACAGCTATGAAAGCCTAATCTGTTAAACATTCTCAGAGCACATTTACTGGATTAGGCCCTGCACAAAACATGTCTGGTGAGCAAGTGCTCCCTACCTAGGATGTAGGCAACCCAGCTTCCCTCTTCCTGAGAAAACCCTACTGGACGTTTTAGGCAGCACAGCACGATAAATGAATCTGAGTCTTTGGTACCTAACTCCCCACCCTGCCATTTAAAGCAGCTGTGTGTTAAACTCAGATCTGGGGGTTTTATGATGAGTCAGTATGCTTAGAAATGAGGCATGGCAACACTCAGCCAAAGTTATGCAATCAGCCAAGCTCTTGCATATGTGCAACATTTCACACAACTGCAGTTTTGTTGACGCAGCTCACAAGAGGATCATGCCAATGCAATGTGATGCCATCATTGGACATTGGAAGGTTCTGGAGTGTTTCTTATGATTTTTTCCTTCCTAGTTGCCAACAAAGGCAAATGATCAGAGAAGTGGGTGTATGATTGCACTACCCTGAAACCAAATTATTTTGGCCCCAAGATTGCTCTTCTGGGCTATGAGGAGCTGATGAAGATGAGGTCTGTTCCCAGGTCACTTTGGCTTCTCTTAGATGGTCAGCCTGGAGTAGCATGGCCTGTGGATCCAGGTCAAGGAAGTATACCCGGTGCTTGGAGCTAGTCCTTAAGTCTCTTTTTCTGATAAATTACTGTCATGAATTTTATCCTCGTTTCACATAGATGTAGCATGTTACATTTTATGCATTCGTTTTCACTACAGAATCTAAGACGTGTTTTTGGTATATAAATATCTATGTGTGTATGTGTGTGTGTATGTCTTTCATTCTAAAGCATGCGGAAGTTTCATAGAGTCAGATTCAGTTGGGGCAGCAATTTCCTCTCCTCTCTATCCTGCCAAATACCCAAACAATCAGAACTGCAGCTGGATTATTCAGGCTCAGGAACCATGTAAGTAAAAACATCTCTTATAGTTAGCTGGGATGACTAACATCCTCATCTTCTTTTCTGTAATAACAATACAAAATTCCTCCCTTATTTCTTTAGGAAGTTCTGCATCCTGGTAGTTGGAGAGTGTGGCTCTCCTAATCTGTCCTAAGTCAGATTTCACTGCAAAAGATTTAGTGCATAGTGAGGAATACAGTTTACAACTTTATCATCTTAGCTGATTTACTGTGACTCAAGTGTTGCAATTTTAAGTGAGGTGTTGAATACTATGTGAAGTTGGATTCATCTGTGAGAAAATCTAGTGGCTTATATATAATTAAAGCACTTGTATTTAGCCGATCTTATTTTGGCCTGGATTTTTCAAGCTAGAGTTGTCAGATCAAATCTATGCTGTTAACATAAAAAAAAGAAATTTTAATTAAATAATGAGAAAAGGTACAGAGGAATTTCAATTTCAAATACAAATAAAAAAATATAAATAAAGTGGTCATATGTGCATAGATAACACTCTCAGACATTCCTAATTTTAGACAGATTTATGATTGATCATAAAGCACCAAATATTTTCCATCAGATACCAGTATTACCTTTAATACCCAGTATTACCTTGACATTGTGTAAGATCCCTAAAAAATATTTACAATTGGGTAATAGTATCCTGGTAACATCATTTAAAATAAATGTTTATTTTTAATAGCAACTACTGAACTTCAGTTGTTCATCTGATATTTAGCCATTGTTGTTAAAATCATAGAATGTTCCAACCACATTTATAGTTTATTTTGCTCAGTTATAAAATGAAAATCAATTTGCCAAAGAAAACACCAGAACAAAAATCAGGAGATAAGCAATACTTTTTTTTTTAGCATAGGTTCTTATACAAATACATGAAAAGGACATCGTCAAAGCTGTTCCTCACCTACACAGCATTTATTTTTAAGGACAATCTTTTCCTGGACCCAGGTTGAAAACTCATACATAACTGTTGTCTCCTGAATTACATCAGTATGACAGACCAGAAAAATGCTGTATAAGAAGTAGCCTGTGTATGTAGTGACTTCCTTCACTTACCGCCAGGACCACCACATACCACACGTTACAGGTACACGTGGCTTCATTATGCCAGTCACACAGCATTACAGGGCATAGCCATATACAATAGATTTAGCCAATGGCTGAAAAGCTCTGCTTTTACTGAGAAGGGCAACAAGTCTCCTGCTCTTGCCACCCACTGTGTTTTTCCTTTTTGCTTTGTATCCTGAGGACCTGCATTGATAGCGGTAATTGATTGACCGGACAGGACACAAAAGCATGCCGAACAGGCAGACTATGCAGCTGAATGCCAGTCAGTGGCACCCTGCTGAATGCAGTGCCTGGGTCCATGTCTGTCATTTCAGCTTATTCTAGCTAATTAATTGTAGCCCAGTGAGAAGCAAAATATTTGTGTCAAATTCAGGCTTGGTCGATGTGGAGGAAAACTTAGTTATTATCTAAATCGTGAGACTTTTTCTGACCCGCGTGAACTGCACAGGAACTCTAAGGCCAGGAGTGACTCCTGTCACAGACTGGTGTTGAGGACAGCCTCTCTTCTTCCAGTTGTGACTTCACCTTTGTTCGTATCAGACAAGCAAGAGCAATCGGAGAGTCAAAAATACCCTGAGTCAGAAGTCCTCTTTTTCAGGATGTAGCCTGCAGTCCAAGGGTGTGGAAAATCCAATCCCGTACAAATATAGCTGAGGGTAGTTAACGATCTTTTAACCAGTCCAATTGATGTATGTGGAACGTTACAAAACGATGAAAGAACCAGCTCTTTCTAAGCTGGAGCAGGGAAGCGTCAATTCACATTTTGTCCGGATCTGTGGTATAGATCACAAAGGGACAGAAGGTCATGGATGTGTAGAGATAAGTTTTGTTTCTGAATGTGTGTAGATTTTCCATGTTGTATTTGCTGACATTTTCAGTGTATAATGAAGCTGTTCAGGTACTAGGAAATTTAGATTCATGTGTATGTGTTAAATCCTATGCTTCTAATGTCGGTTGTACTAGAAAGTACTGAAATAGGAAGAGATTTACCAGGGCCTTTGCAGTAAGGATTAATGCACTTCCATCAAATTCACTCCACATATCAGGCAATAAACTACTTCAGATGTTATGCTTTATGGGGACTGATTGACTTCAGGGGAGAAAAGAAAAGATGGTACATTTGTTTACATGTAATTGTTTCTCTGTGAAATGCCAAACTTCTTTTTAAGTTTTTACTCTTTGCTGTTGCCAGTCAACCACATCACACTCTCATTCACTGACTTTGAAATTGAAAATAATAGACAAAACTGTACAACGGATTTTCTGGAGATTTTGGACGGGAATAACTATGAGGCTCCTCTTCAAGGTATTGTACCTTTCCCTTGTTTATTTCATATATAGAACTATACCCAAGGTAAGCAGAAGGTTTTTTGTGAGAGTCCTCCTGCTTCATGGATTTTCTCTGATAAAGTTCCTTGGCCACTTTGGCCAGAGGAGACCGGGAATGGAGGATAAGTCTTCAGTGTGAATGGCACAGTCCTCCCAGGCTCTGACTGTATTCCTACTAACCTGCAGTTTGGAGTTGACTCCAGCTGCCTTTTCCTTCCTCCTCAGCTGGACAATATTGGGAACCAAGCAATTCAGTTTAAACTGAATTCCCAGTTAACTGTACAAAAACATAATGTAGCCCACACTCATAAGCACAGTCGACACCAAACATAGGTGAAGAAAGATGCAGATTTCTGAGAGCAGAAGATGAATTTTCCTCAAGCCCTAGAAAGCCTGATTTTCTGCTTGTTCCTGAATTTTCTACAGCTTTCTCCCAACATCTCTTTGAAGTGGCAGGAGCAGCCTGGAGCAGCAAAATTCAGTGCTTATACTGCCAGGAGGCCATAAGAGAGCCCTGGCCACAGGGTGGTCCTGACTCCCCTCACATCCTCAAGGGTTGCCTCAAATTCCTTTCTGGGAAATTTGGAATATCTGTGCCTGATTATGCTCTCCCTCACTCTACTTTTGTATATGCTTCTTTGTCAGGAGTGGGGCTGCATTCAATTTAAATGGTTTGTAACTAAGAGCAGAATTCATTTTTTGGTCTCCTGCCCTTGGCTTTCACTTGGCAAAAATACCAGGATACTAGCTGCTGTCTTTCTTTTTGCTGTCAGATGCCTTTCTGATAGATCATGATTCATATTCCTAATCCGCATGTTACAATCCATTACAGAAGAACTGGTCTGTTATTTGTCTCTTGTTTTTTTCATCAAAAACCAATTGAGTGAAATGGAAACTACTGTCAGATATATTTGATGGGATTTTTTTTTTCAATTAGGCTGTAATTTCTCGATAGAGTGAACAGAAAGGAGCTCCATGACAGAATAGCCAATGACTGGGTGTCTGGAGTGCAGGAGGTCATTCCTCTGTTTAAAAAAATTGCCACCAGAGTTGAGTTCTGTGCTAATGAAATGGAGTATTTCATTTTTATGTAGATTGAATTGACAACTGCAATTGTAAGCAACAAATGTTACTCCTGGTTGCTGTCAGGCATTAACCCCAAATGTTAAATTAGCAATAGTAATTACATGGTGAACACTCCTTTCTTTTCTCTCTGGCTTGTTCTCTTTCAGGTCGTTACTGTGGCACTACTATACCACATCCTATCACTTCTTTTGGTAATGCTTTGGTGGTGAATTTTATCTCCAACAACAACATTACTGCCAGGGGCTTCCGTGCCACCTATGCTGCATCGTCATCATGTAAGTCCATATGACAGGTGTTGCTACCTTATGCCTTTGACTTTTAAGAAAAAGAACAGATCCTGTATCTCTTTGTCTCTCTGACATTCCTCTTTTAAAATCCCCTATTGCCCTCCCTCTTTTTGGCCAAGGTCTCAGCAAGTATATCAACAAGCTAAAGAATAAGGAGACAAGGAGAAATGCTTTCTTGATTAGCAAATGCTCTGGCTCTGTCAAGGTATTTTTTTTGGTCATCTTTCTCAAGCCTCTGCTGTCTCCTTCTTGTTGCAGCCTGCGGGGGTACTTTCCACATGGACAGAGGAGCTTTCAACAGCCCTGGCTATCCCGAGCCATATCCGCTCAACACCGAGTGTGTCTGGACAATTCTCAGCTCCCCTGGCAACCGGCTCCAGCTGTCCTTCATGTAAATGCATTGCCAGGGGTTATTATTCAGCCCTTTAACAGACCTGAAGGAGGATGCTCTGTGTTTATTAGGAAATGTAATTACCAGTTGATAAAGCTGAAACATATTTTTAGAGTAACGTGGAAAGAGAACACAGCAGTGGTTAGTGGCAGCTTGCAATCAGTGTCCTCCTGTCTTAGTCATTGCTTATATTAAGGCATATACAGGATTATATAAATAGGTGATTTATTGTTTGAGCAACATGGGATGCTGAAGAAGCCAGTTCTCACTCGCTTATAAACAAGAAGAGGAAATTTAGCATTGCTCTGCCTTTTCTTTACAAAGGAAATTCCTACTATTTCCTTACTACCAGATTCATTGTAGTATTTATTATATAGCTGAGTAATATAAAGGGCCCAGATACTCCACAGATTGTAGGGTTAAAATTTATATTAAACTCTTCAAAATTTCTCCAACAGTTATAACAGTGGAGGTACAACAGGGGCCAGGAGATTATCTGAAGGAATTTTGTTTTCCCTTCAGCAAAATAAGTTTCCTTTGAAAACTTCTGACAGGAAAGTCATGTGTGATCCATAGAACAATGTGGAGTTCTTTACTATGGTCGTTAGGTTGTTCTTTACCCTGACGTGGATTTCTAAGCCTCTCCATTTCCTGGCATCAAACAGTGGCTGCTGCCAAGAAAGAAAGCACTGACCCTTTGCAAAGCTTATCAAGAATCAGCAGGAAAAGAAAAGTAATTCTGAAACCTGCATTTACAGTTAATCAGGACAAAAGGAAAATTTGCCCAGTAACATACTGACTGCATAAGGTGCAATTTGTTAGGCACGTACTGATTCAATAAAAAGGACATTCTATTCCTCCTTTACTCACTGAAGCAGAGAAAAAGTACTACAGCCTGAAAACATTTTCCAAAATATTTGCTACAAAATAATGAATAACAACTTTTCAGAACCAAAACAGAAATCTAGTGTGAAGCAGAAACTATCAGTGGAACATACATTCAGTTATATAAAGTGACACTGAGTAGATGTAAACTCTTTTTCTTCAGTTACACATAGCTGAAAGGCAAGCTGAAAATACTGGAAAGCATAGAGTAATTGGGTTAGAAAGCAGTATTTATTTTATTTAATTTAATATTAGGGGTTTATAAAGTTTTGTTGGCATGAGGCATTAATTTTCTTCAGCTCAGTCTGAACAGAAATGCCTGTCTTGCAATTTGAGCATTAGCTTTAAATTAGTCTGAAGTATATCCAGATGAGTGTTTGGAACCATTTCACAGCATGTGTACACTGAACACATATGGCTATATTCAGGACTGAAGGGAGGAGCTGTTACCAGAAAATCAGAAAGCATAAATATTTGGGGCATTGGCTATAAGAGGCACTCTCTGGAATCTTCACTACGTATTCATAGCCTGCTTCTGGAAAGTATATTGGATTGAATCAAAGCACTTCACTTGGAATAACATAACGATTTTTAGAATATATGTAGAGTTCAGCTTGGTGCAATAGTTTAGAATTTATAATTTGATTACTACCCATTCCTTTTCTAAGGTAAAAATTGGTTTAGGAGAGTTCATAGCAATCCTTATTATTATTTTGCACACCCAGCTATGTGAAACTCAGAGAGGCCAGAGAAGCAGTAATATTTTATAATTCTGGAGAAACTGCTAAGGGATTTCTGAGCTCTGAGGTGTTAACTACAAATGAATCTAGGCCTCTGGAAATTGTTATCTCACCAGAGAGTGTACTGAAATAATACACATATGAAGGGGCTGCAAACTGATTTGTAAAGCTAAAAGTATTCTCTGCACCCAATAGATGTGCACCCAGTAAATAGTCTGACCTGGGCTTATATAAAAAATCTGGTTTAAATATCAGGAGCTTTCCGTTGTTGGTTGTTGTTGTTGTTGTTGGAGAACCAACAAATATTACAAGGGTTTGAGGACTCTTGAAAAATTATAACTTTAAAGCTGAAGCTCTGTTGTAAAATAAGGGGCCAGAAAGGAGAGTGCCCTGTATCAGTAGCACTGCCAGGTAATGAGCAATGACTTGTGGATTCTGGAGGGTTTTGTTGCTGCCCTCTTCTTAACTGTTACAGTAGGATACGAGCTACAGCGGGATTTGTGGCCTGGCAGGGCAAACTCTGAAGTATGTGTCAGTCATATGCCTCCTAATGCTCTTCTACTGCTATTGAAACAGAGCATTTCAGGTGGAAGACAGTAGCAGCTGCACCAAAGATTACCTGGAGATTCGTGAAGGGAACGATACAGGCACTCTGGCAGGACGATTCTGTGGGAGCTCTTTGCCTTCAAATTATATATCTACTGTTGGACATGTCCTGTGGGTCAAATTTGTCTCAGACAACTCAGGCCCTGATGTTGGCTTCAGGGCCACATTCTCTCACTGTAAGTAAATTATATTTGATTGAAAATTGTTGTTCTTTCATAACACTTCCAAAATGATTCAGAGAAGTGAACATTTGGTCCTGTAAAGCCTATTAGAAAATGCCTGTTAATTGACAGCAAAGCTCTGAATTCACTTAAAAAATATTTTGTAAAATATCTGCTGAATATAAAGGGATGTTCTAAAACATGCGAGAACAGAACTTGTGTGTATGTAACATAATCAGAAGAATTAGACATTAAATTCTATCTTCTAAAATTATCATTTATATACTTTTTTCAAATTGATCATATCATCCTTCCAAAAGCAAAAAACTTCATGGATTACGGAAAATAAAATGTTCTCTATTTCATTGCCTGTTTTCTAATGGTTTATCACCTGGTTTTCAGATTCTTCCTTCAGCAGTATTGGGATGTAAAGATACAAAAAAGAGCTATATAATAAAAAATTTTATGGCAACCCAAGTTTACCAGTAGCCTGTTAGAGTTAAAAATATCTGACCATATATCTTTGCTATCTGAGAGTGAGCAATGGTATTTAATGTTTATGTTGCCATTTATTAGGCAATTGACAAATTAAGAAAAAAGTGTTTCTTTCCCAGCTTTCCATTTTGCTTTTTGAGTACAACAGTGTCCATCTTCCGGTTTGGATCTAAATGCCATCAACCAGGGAGCAGAATTAGAAGAAAGGGAAATTATGCCAGTTTATAGATCCAAAATTGCAAGGGACCATTGCAAACATCAATCTCTGACTTGCTGCATGAACAGACTGCTGAAGCTAAAGACCCACCGCCATTCTGATTATGCAAGCTAAACTTCTAATATTTTTCCTTACTTTCAGACTTCTACTACTCATTTTCAAAAGTCATTATCAATAGGTCAGAGCTCAATCCAATCAGAACCGTTTTTCACCAGAACACCCAAAGGCATTTTTAAAAAAATCATTTTATTATTTAATGTTTCTTGGGAAGAAATGAGCATGAAGTAGGGAGAGTCAGGGGAGAATTTAGATGTGCCATCTTCCTACCTCTTCTACATGTAGGGCCACACAACTCAAATGGGTAATTTCCTTCAGATAAGGGCACACTGCATCCCTCACAAAAAGAAAGTAATTAGATGTGCATCCTAGGACTGTCTGAAACACAAGTCTATGCCTCACAGCGCTGTCTAGTCCTAAGTAAATTAAGGCAGATGGGCTGAAATGAAAGCTATATTCCAGGCTGGTCCCCAATGCTTCTTTTAATCTATGTGAATTAGAGGCATTAGTTGTCTCTTTCTTGTTTTTCAGTGTATGGAAATGACATTGTGGGAAACAGAGGACAAATAGCTTCACCACAGTGGCCCAGAAGTTACCCTCACAATTCCAATTACCAGTGGCGGATAAGTGTTAATGCTTCACAAGTCATCCATGGCCATATCCTGCAGATGGATATTGAAAATCATCACAGATGCCGTTATGACAAGCTAAAGGTGATTTCATTGTGAGAAGTTATTTTATTTCAATTAACTTTGATAAAAATTTTGAATAGAGAAACCTACAAGAGGAATGGGAAGAATTTCCGAGGATGTGGCTTATTTTTTTGCTATGTCGTCTTTTCAATAATTATTAGCTATAGGAAGGGTTACATACTCTTTGGCTCCCTAACAGGTATTTCCAAGCTGTAAGTCTGAAACTTATTAAAAATAAGTCCACAATGGTACAATCCTGAATTTTCAAATCCAAGAATTTCAGGTCAGATACCAGATCGAGCTTTGCTCTGTGCTGGTTCAGTTGAGGACAACAGTGACAGTAACATCTCAGTGCCTCTAAAAATAAGGTTATTTTAAAATCCTACAGGAATAATCCTTTACTTGCACCTTCTTTGCTCTCTGGATCAATAATTTGCTGTTGGCAGTAGGAAGGTACCTCTTTCTTCCTGTTGGATTGTTTTCCGTACTCTCCTGTAATACAGTCTAGCCTTTTTACCAGGCTAAAAAATACAGCACGCATGGTGCTAAGCAAAATGGAGCAATAGAGGCAACACTTCTTTCTGAACTTAGATAAACATAACTACTTAGTTAAATAAGGTAAATCTCTTGTCTGTTTTTTTTTGTTTGGTTGTTGGGGTTTTTTTACCCAGCTGATTTAATAATTATCCTTTTCTTTCATGTTTGGGAAAATAAAAATTAATACTAGTTCAGTATATTCAGTATATTCAATTCATTATTAATTCACTGATATCCAAATTTAATATTAGTTCAAAAAGGAAATATAACTTTTTCCTTTATCTCATGTCAGATTTTAATGGTATCTTCTTTCTTCTAACTCAGCCTGCCTTTCTTTGCCTGTCCATCTGAAACCAAAATGAGTCTCTTAAATCAGCTAGACATTCAGTGGGTGTGAATCAGCCTGACCTTTAACTTGACTCAAGGATCAGATCTTCAATGTAATGTTAATGTTTATCTAATATTTCCTAGCTTTCTCTACTGGACATTTTTTACTGTGGGGAAGAGGACAAGAATACAAATAGGTTTGAAAGGTGGCGAAAGAGAAGCATCTTTTAACCAGCCAAGATTTTGGCTTATAAATATATAAAATTAAAAAAATATTATTGCATATTTATTTGATAGAATTTAAAATATGTGTGTTCCTCAGAGGGAAAAAGGGGGAAAAAAAAGAAGAAACAGTGCCTTTTTTTTCCTTTAGATCATGTTGGTTTTTTCCTCAGCAAGGAACAAGATTGTACCAGTGGACTTTTTTAATGTGGAAGGCCAGTCCATGTCCCCAAAGAGCAGCCCTGTGATGGGGAATGAGCTGAATTTGATGGCTTCCATTCAGATCCTTCTTCTGTGAAAGCTTCACAATTAACAGTATATAATAGAAAGGGAGATTTTGTTCCATTTTTTGTAAGAGAGGTTTCTCTCTAACTGGGAATTGCTGAAAGATCCCTCGCTCATTTAAAGAGGCTAATTTTCTCCTTGGAAACTTGCTGAGTATGGGGCAGATGAAAATCTGCCGGTGTGAGAACGGCACCGTTTTCTTCTCTCTGCAGGTTTATGATGGGCCCACCATTCATTCTCGTCCTATTGCAACATACTGTGGTGCAGACCCTGTTTCTTTTGCATCTTCTGGCAGTTCAATGACAATTCAGTTTCAGTCAGATTCATCTGTGACCGGAAAAGGCTTTCTTTTGGAGTGGTATGCAGTGGATGCTTCTGCTGTTACACGCACCATTACTAGAGGTGGGTTTTCAGTGGGTTGCATGGTTAAAAGTGATATAGCCAGTGATATACTGAACTTTAGTTAAAAAACTCCAACTTCACCACAAGAGAAAGCCCTGTCTGTTAACGGAGGGAAAGCTTTCCTTGACATTTTAATTAAGCATTTTAATAGCTTTTAAAAATTATTTCTAGAGACTCTCAGATATACTGTTTTACAGTGTTTTAAAAATAAACATGTTGATAGAGGGTCATTTTTCTTTACAGAGGTATTTCATGAAAGCTAAACATTTTATATGCTTTCATGAAAAAGTATCTGTCTTGAAATACCATTCTTAAATCATTGGCCAATGTGATACGAAACCTTTCGCTATAATGCATCTCATATCCATAAATAAAGAGAATATGCTCAGTATGATCATGTACCTCTGACAAATAGGTCCTGGAAGGAGAGGGAATATGCTTCTTGTACCATTTATTTTCTCTGAGCAAGTTCAATAAGAGAAAGTTAAGACTAACTAGGACATAGTGCAATGTCTTCTTTCTAAATCTGAAGGCAGATTTCTGGGGACAGAGGGACTAAGGATCCCTGGGGCTCTGGCAGGATAGTAGCAGTACGTAATGGGTTTATGTGCTGGGGGAGCACTGAACCACTAGATATCCCAGCAAGAACTCCATCTTGATCTAAACTTATAGCAGAGACATTAGCAGTGAAGAAAGAAAAGTACTTCAATTTCAAGAGGGTCTAAATTGTTTATGTATTCTTGGTTATGCATGCACCATTCCTTTCTGATGTGCAACCTGTGTTAAACTGTGGTAGATGCTCTTAGGTCTTTTGCTAGATACTCCTCATGGTAAAATAGGTCACATCATTGCTGTACCAGGTAGCACAGGAACATCCTTACAGGTCAGGATTTTCAGGTTTTGTATTCCCAGTCCAAACTGAAGCAATGCTTGAAGAAATGCATTCCTGTGACTACACACATCATCACTGTGCCCCCATTGTGCTTAATGGTAGGACTGTCATTTTAAATTACACGAGGGGAGTGTTCAGTTTAAAAAGAGGATGCTTTCATTTTTGTCTTCTTGTACGTGACAGGTGCATGTGGAGGGACTGCAACAACTGAAGAAACACCTTCTTTTCTCTTCTCACCGGGCTGGCCCATGAATTACAGAAATTTTGCTGACTGTGTGTGGCTTATCAGAGCTCCTGGATCCACTGTGGAGTTCAATATCCTAACCCTAGACATAGAATCTCACAGCTCATGCAACTATGACAAACTTATTATCCAAGACGGTAAGAAGTCATTCTTGCACTACCCTGACAGCATGCAATAAATACTCAAGGTCCTAGCACCTGGAATTCTCGTGTCCATTGAGCTTAAGCAATCTAGATAGCAGTGGGAACACACTCTAAATCAGTATTCTTCCTCTATGCTGAGACATTCTGCTAGTTAAAATAAAACTAGCAAAATCTAGTAAAATATTTGGCAGTCTATACAAATATTTCTCATTCTGTAAGGGGTAAAAGATCTTGAAAAGCACCTGCCTGGAAGCCACCAACAGGCAGATATGAACTGATTTGGTTTTAACACTAATGTTTCTTCTTTTGGTCTCAGGAGACACTAGTCTTTCTCCAGTGCTGGCTACTCTGTGTGGACGAGAACCTCCTGGCCCAATAAGATCAACCGGAGAGGCGATGTTCATCCACTTCATATCAGATGCAAGTGTCACTGGAGCTGGGTTTAATGCCTCTTATCACAAAAGTAAGATTTGTTTCTCTTCTCCCCCAGATAAACGTCTGCCTTGCTGCTAACAATGGGGTAAGGAAAGAAAAGCGTCTGACATTTTTAACAGCTGTCTACAGTCAATCTAATTAACCACACAGGCCAGTTATTCATATCTCATGAATATGCATTAATAAATGTCTGAATCTGCAAAGGTAAAATTTGCTTTTTTCCCAGCGATATAATAAAACAAAGCATGATTCAACCAGACCAGTCAGAAGTAAGAAAAGTGCATGCCTAAGTCTGTTACAGCTTAGCTGAAGGGTGAAAGAATGCCCAACTGAGAGAGGGAAATAAATGACTCAAAGCATAGACACAAAACAGAGAGAGACAGATGCAGAAAGCTTCAGCGATTTCCAGTGGCACTCCTCCCACATGCACCCAGGGATGATAACAGATTCCTGAATGGGCTGAAGCACCAAGGAAGGTGTTAGGACAACAATGTGCAGCCAGGGGAAGTTTTTCTGACTGGCAGCTTGAGTAGGTGACAGTGGTTTGGTCCATGGCTAGAGGCGATGTGCTCAGATAGTGTAACAGTATGCTCATGCCATGGGAGGTCCTTGGCATAGCTGCCTGCTTACTCATCTGTTAAGTCTGGGAATTGAGTCTTACTGTAAAGATGTTTGGTGTGTGTCATCTTACAGTCTACTAGCTTGTATTTGGGAGATCATTCATTGTGTGCATTGCTCTATGCCCCTCAACTCTTCATACACTTGCTTCAACATTTGCTTTTACCTGTCACATCTTCCTTTTAGGAGACTGGATTTTTTTCTAAATGAATATGTGAATAGTTGACAGTAATGTTTTCTTCTTTGCTTCAACTCCTTTTTCTCAGGTTGCGGAGGCTATTTGCACACAGGCAGGGGTGTGATAACATCCCCCAACTATCCTCAAGACTATGCTCCTAATCTGAATTGTTCCTGGCATGTAGTGGTAACCTCTGGATTTATCATTGCTGTCCATTTTGAACAGCCTTTCCAGGTTAAGAGTGAGGATACTTCCTGCAGCCTTGGAGATTATGTAGAGGTGAGGTTATTGGCTAGGTCACCAAATCCACAGAGCTATTAAAGCTACTGAATCTTGTAGATTTCAGTGTCAGTAAGGCAGCCCAGGTTGTCAGGGGGTGGAAATACCAAAGAGAAATACCACAGAGATTATTTCTCTCTCTCTCTCTCTCTCTCTTATTTATTGCTGTGCATTAATTAATCACTAGGTTATTGTTTTCCCACACGGCTGGAAGCCTTGAGATGGTGCTCGAAGTTTACATTCCTGGGCTGTTTGCTTGAGTGACGTTAGCGATTTCTCTTCTAGCTGAAGAATGGGTTAGATAATGCTGCCCCACCTTTGGTGTCTGGAAGAGGGAATGGACGGTTTTGTGGAAGCAGCTCCATCTCTACCATGTACACCACAGACAATCAGCTGTTTGTCCACTTCATTTCTGACAACAGGAATGAGGGTCAAGGATTCAAACTGAAATACGAGGCTAAGAGTCTAGGTAAGTCTAGGAAATAAATGTAAGTAAGTTCTGCAACTCAATAGATATAACTTGGAGTTTGTCCTGTTAAAGGAGGTTGTTGTTATAAGTCCCAACCCTGGTGAAATCAGATGTCTGCAGAAATGTCCTGTTTCCTTCTTTAGTGCCTGACTTCTGATCCTACTTGCAAATTTCTCCTTTTTAAAGAGAGCCAGCTCCAGGTCATGGAAAAAAGCCCCAAAACAAAGCAAAGCAAAAAAACCCCAAACTTATGGTGGACCCTTTGGCAGGGAAGTAGCATCTATAGTTAGGAAGAGATGTTCATAATTCATACAGAAAAGGAAAAAAACCCCTGGAAACAAGAATATTATTTTGAACATATAGTACCCAGTGCAAGTGATAAATTATGTCAGGAATGATTTAGGCTCGTGTGTTGAGAAAGGTGATAACATTTCTCACAAGTTTTTCCCTCAGCTGAGAAAATAACATTCCCTGCCAGAGCTAACATTTTTTGAAAGAATGAAGAAAATGGAGACTCAGGTCCCAGGGGTAAATCAGGGACTTGGCATTTGCAGTTATTCCACGGTATTCATGACAAATGCCACTTGGGACACCAGGAGACCTCCTATTAAAATGTAACTAAACACAACTCTCAATCTACTCAAATTTGTAAGTGCTTGTTTTCTGCCTATTTTCCCCTGCTGCCGCAAAGAATCATTCTTAGCATTACCATAGGGGATTCATGAAGGGAATGGGTGAAGCTGTACAATAGTATTTCTACCACTTCAATTTAGGACACTTGGCTAAAACCCTGTGTTTACCAGTATTGCTAGAACATAGTGGGGGGTTTTGACAGAAAGATTCTGGTCAAAATAAAGATATTTTTGTAGGAAAAAGGACCTGAACAAATCCTTATGATTGCTCTGATAGGCATTCCTCACACATATTCATTATTATCTCAAACAGACATTTCAGTTTTTGGGAAGCAGAAGTAGGGAATAATTCACAGAAGCATTGATGGGTCTGACTTGTAGGCTTTCTAGCTCTTGCGAATTGGGATAGGAACAAGGCAAGAGAGATGTTTCCTGCTTAGTTTAGAAGCAATCCAAGGAAGAACTAATAGCAGTTTTATTCAGGGCCCTGAACATTTGGAAATGAGGAGGGCTAGGTAAGCAGGAGCACAGGAACATAGGATTCTACTGCATTAAAATGTTGTCCCACAATAAGCAGTAAAATGAATTTGGTTTTGATGTAACTATACGACACCGAAAGGAAACTATGTTGGAATATAGTGATGACTCAAATTTTTGATGCCTCACCCATTTCCTTAACGTGTTGTTGTTTTTTATTGGCGATCTTTTCTTTCCCAGCTTGTGGAGGCAATATTTATATCAATGATTTCAACCCCAGTGGATATACATCTTCCCCCAACTATCCGAACAATTATCCCCAGCATGCTGACTGTGTCTGGACCATAACTGCTCCTAACGGACATGCAGTAGAGCTGCAATTTGAAGATCAGTTTTACATTGAACCTTCACCAAAGTATACATCCACATTATTTTGTCTGTGTTTCTTCAGAGACTCCATTCTGATTCTTCTTTCCCGGTTACTTTCTGTAATTCCTTTCAGAGTGCACTTCCAGATTTACAATCAAACGTGATTAGGAAATTTTTGCGAGAGATCACTGAAGCTATCAAGTCACTGGTATACATTCCTAGGACTTTGCAGTGCATGATAGAGATGAATATAACAGACAGAGAGGAAGCATCTGTGGTAGAAAGGTGCCTTCTGTAAAACCTATGCCCTCTAGTGCTTTCATATTCAGATTTTCAGTCATTGTGACTCTCAAGTGGTTGTAAGTCCAGTGGATTACCACCACAACAATTTGTCTTCTTCATCCATTGCCTGTCTGCTGATTTGCAATGGGTCTACATGTTTTGCACCCCCTGCCTGAAGCACAAAACAAGGCCTAGTTTCCAGCTGATGTAACTTCATTGATTTGGGGCTGGACCACTATACGCCTGTGAGACCATGTCCAGAAAAAACAATGCAGGATGGAGAATCCCGAAGGTGTCCTTTCTCTCTGGCTTCCCAGGATGCTGCACCATTCTGAAGGCAAAGCTGTTAGTTAAGATATTTTGGGTCTTTCTAAGCCCACCTAAGTAAGCCCCCAGTTTGAATTTTATTCCCTTCATCTGTTTTGTATCTGTTCCTTAATTCAACAGTCATCAATGAGACTTAATAGGGAATATCTGCTGAATCTGAATGCTGCCAAAAAATACATATTAAAGATGGTCACAACTGCTTTATCAGTGCTGTTCATATCCTTCCCTAGGACTTGCGTCTATCAGATCTGATCTGATCATAGGCTGGGCTTGGGATGAATATTTCTCAATATTTCTAGCACTTCTTTTGATTCAAATATTACATAATTATCATTGAATATTAACTTGTTGATTCTGTCCTGGTCATAGTGCATGGAAATTGATCTAATTCACTACAGCTTCATGGCTTTGTGCACGTACTGAAATGATTTCAAACCATTGTTGTTATACATTGAACAGAAAATTCTCTCCTTTTCTAGCTGCACTTCCAGTTACCTGGAGCTACGCAACGGCGCCGACTCCACTGCCCCCATCATTGCCAAGCTGTGTGGAGGTTCGATGCCAGGCTTGCAGAGATCCTCAGGAGCTGTTATGTACCTGAAGTTCAAGTCTGACAGCAGTGCCACGCATGTGGGATTCAATGCTAAATACTCCATTGGTAATGCTTGCATTTATCAATTTCTCTGATTTTAGAGAATATTTTGGTCTCAAGTGTCAGGCTTTTGTAATAGAGCTTAAATCATGCCTATGAGGTGCACTGACAGATATGTGTCTCTTTCAATTAATGTTAGAGCTAAGGCATCAGAATCATCATGTGGGTTAACATCAGCATGTTCTGCACCTAGCAAGAGGTGAAAATTATGGAAACAGGAATAGAAAAGTGCTCATAGATCTGCAGCAGTGGAAACAAAGACTGGATAACCTCTTGTCAAAGACAATTATCAAATGGACAGTAGAAAAAAAAGGTCGATGTGGATAAAGTCATGTAACATGATTTGATTTTCGGCATGCAAAATTAGTGTCACTTTCATGAGCAGAATCCTGAAGGGGAATGCAAAGACCAGCTGAGAGTTGGCAGGAGAAGAACAAATTAGGAGCTTCTCTATGTAAATGTAAATCAATCTATAATAACAATGCTGCTAGACAAACAGGGGCAGCACAACAATGGACTGAATAAGGAACGAACAGTAAGAACCATTATTTGTCAGCTGGGAAATGAAATACTTTAAAATTATTTGCCCTCAAGCTGCAAAAACAAGATTAGAAAGCAGTAGCAAAGTTTTAACATTAAATAAAAAATAGTCTTTGATCAAATTCAGAAACATGCTACTTTTTTGGTTTTGATAATGTTAATAATCTTCAAAGAATAGCAGCTATTATGTTAGTGTCACTCATACAGGAAAGTCTAGGACTGTTAATTTCTCAAAGGCAAAGTAGTGGACTATATTGCTTTACACAGAATTTTGTTGATTGTGTTAGATTTCAAACACCTAATCCAATACAGTGTACTATTATATTTCTGAATGTGAAAACTGAAGCAACTTGCAAGAAAATATTTTTAGTAGGCGAAGCCACAATTTATATTTATCCATAACAGATTTACAGTATCTCAGCTGTATGCCAGTCATCCTGGAACAAAGCACTAATTACTCTGAAGAGCAGACAGTATCAACAGAACTGTTATTTCCACAAAAAGATTGTAACTAGCAGACACAGAATATACTGTAAAATCCAATAAATTCCACCTGGGAATATTATTTGCTGTAAGCCTTAGTATTATGAATTTCTGTTTGCAGGTACCACATAGAAATGAGTTTTCAGAGAGAGAAAATTAAAAATAAATAGCTGTTTCACGAATTGTGCAGTGATTCCTTACCAAGGCATCATACGGAGTGGAATGTGAACAGGAAGGGACTGCAGGAAAGAGAAGAGGAGTCTGAACCATAGCTGTAGGCCCAAACCAGCAGTCAATTTTTGTCAGTCATAAAAAATCTAGATCCACATTTAGCAAACTAAATTTCCTTATAATTATCTGATACAGCTTTCCAAGATTTTCTGGTAAATATGGACATGGGTAGACATTAGATATAGACCTTGAAATCTGTGAGTTTATTCAAATTAATAAGAGATATGACAGGGAGGAATGGATGCTTGCAATGGAAGCAGGTGTGCAAAAAAAACCAAAACAAACTAGGACTGGTTGAATTAGAAGGAGAATGTGGAAGATTTTTAACTGGAAGGCAATTCCTATTTTATAACTACAGTTAGAGAACAAGCCAGTTGGTCTTAGCTTTAAGTCTTGTTTAGGAGAAAGGTCATCTCTCTGAGGTCCTTCAGTCAACCAAGCAATGTTCTTCCTTTTGCAGCTCCCTGTGGCGGGACAGTGATAGGACAAACTGGCATCATTGAAAGCATGGGGTATCCTGAGCTTCATTATCAAGACAACCTACTGTGTGAATGGTTCCTGCAGGGTCCCAGGGGCCACTATCTTACCATCAGACTAGAAGGACTAGATATTCAAAACTCCTCCGAGTGCACAAATGACTTTGTGGAGATCCGAGAATACAACACTTCTGGTCTGAGAATTATTTCAGTGTTTGTCTTCCCTTCCCTAGTACTACTACGCAACCTCACCAGAGGTTCCTGAAAGCATTTCCCTTTGGGTACAGAGTGAGCCTTTTCAATGTATAGTATTTGCTTCTGTCTGCCTTGCAGCAGCAGAGTAAGGCAAACAAACCCCTTATATTTCCCAGCAATAACTTGATTTTACTAGTTTACTCCTGCCTGTCCAGTTAAATTGGAAAGTGATCCTTCAATATAAATATAAATAATACATTGATATATTTGTCTTTCGGTATTTGATTTTTGCAGGAAATTTGTTGGGCAAGTACTGTGGTAATACTCTCCCTGATGCTGTGGACACCTCTGACAGTTTTGCTTATGTCAAGTTTGTCACTGATGGATCAGTCAATGCCCGAGGATTCAGACTGCGCTTTGATTCCAGCACTGAAGGTTGGATTTCTAAGGTTGAAAGTTACTTTCAGGGAAGCAACATATACTACAGACCATAATTGTACTAGTACAGCATATATTGTAGATCACTTATTCTTGGAGTGGTGTGTATTTGCTCTTAAATTTAAACTCTGGGGTAAGTATGAATAGAGGTCTATGATCGCTACTTAGCCAAGCTGAAACTTTCAGGGGCAAGCAGTCTCCTGCTATAATGGATGTTGCCATCAGTGATAGGTCTCACACAATGAAGCACACTCTTCCACACCTTTTCTCTCCAGCAATCAGACCAGGGATGTCCTAACATACCCTCCCCACGTCCCTCTTGATGAGGAGGAAGGTAAAGAAATGCTGTGATTTTCCTGTATGTTATTCTGTCCCTCTGAGGTGAGTGGTATTCTTAAATCTCCCTAAAACCAATAGGTTTTGACCAATAGGTTTTAAGCAGAACGACAGAACTGCAGAGCCACTGAGGTTAGAAGAGACCTCTGGAGATGAGCTAGTCCACATCCCCTGCTCAAGTAGGGTCAAGTAGAGGAAGTTGCGCAGGACTGTGGCCAGTGGGGTTTTGAATGTCTCCAGGGACAGACTCCAAAACCTCTCTGGACAACCTATTCCAGTGTTCAACAACCCTCACAGTAAAAAGTGTTTATAGAACAGTTTTCATATGTTCAGATGGAATTTCATGTGTTTCAATTTGTGCCCATTGTCTCTTGTTCTGAGCACAATGACTTCAAAGAGCTGCTCTGATCAGGACTAAGGACATAGACCTATTCCTGCTTTACACTTCTCCTTCACATTCTTTAGTGCCCATACAATGCTTGACCTGCCAAAAAATGGCTACTTTTTAAGAAATTCTTTGCAGTAGTGATCTTGAAAAATCTCCTGCCAACCCTTCTTAACTCTTTCCAGCTCATTTAAAAGCTCAGCTGGAAGCTTCCTTACTTGTCGTGTTTGCTTCTGCAATAAAATAACAGAGGGGGAAACAAACTCCAAAAGAATGTTATTCCGTTCCCAGGACCCTGTTATGCAACCATAGAAGAGAAACTCTATTAGCAAAAATTTAATGCAGGTGGATACACAGATTAGACTATTCTGCAGGAGCCTGTGAGGGTGAGGAAAGGGACTAACTCTCCCACTGCACTCCATTAAACTATATCTCTGTATTTTAAAAGGAAACCAAGTGTAAGCTGGTAAATTTATTCCATTAGTCTCAGAAGAAAAATGCACTCTATACCCAAGACCTTTAGTGTTCTTTCCTCAGAGCACAATTTGATATTCATAACAAAGATAGGAAAAACACAAAATAACTGCACTGAAAAAGTGTTGCTTAAAATCCCCGAAAGCTTTTTCTCTACCTCTGTTAACCAGCAGAGGAAAACCACATCCTTCATCATCACCCACTCTAAGACCCTGCTCGTTCTGTGTAGCTCTGCACAGTCATCTGAAAGGCAGAAATGTCTCAATCCTGCCGCAGTGAAAGGCTTGTATCACTTGACATCAAAGCCTGTGGCTCACTCAGGCTTCTGAAGCCTGGCATAAGCCCTTCAGAGAAGGGAATATTAATAACTAGACTAAAAGGAGCTGCTATGGTCAATTAATGTTCTACTACATTTATGGCTGAGTGATAAAGACTGTCAGGAACTTAGCTGTTTAGACAAACATATGGACAGGATAGGCATATCAAATCAAGCACTCAGGATCTCTTTTTCTTGCATTATTAATGGTTTTTTTGCTATAACTCCGTAAGCAATGCTTTACTCTAAGAAGTGTTCAAATATTTGGGTATTTCAGAATGTGGTGGGGATTTTTCTGCCCCTGTCGGAACATTTACTTCGCCCAACTATCCCAACCTATACCCACATAATCGAGTGTGTGAATGGAGGATCACAGTGGAAGAAGGCCGACGTGTGACTCTAACCTTTAATGATATGAAAACGGAAGAACACTGGAGGTGCTCATCAGATTATGTGGCTGTGAGTATTGGGCGTGAAGGCACACCCAATCCTAATCCCTTTATGGAGCATTAATGGACATAATAGAGGTGAAATGTCATTTATAGGTCTACATCTGGTTTTAGGACAAATAATTTAATCCAGGGAAAACAGGTAAATGAGAGAAAGTTAGCTCTGTAGGGTGTCTAAACTCATCTGCTTGTTTTAGAGTAGAGAAATTTTGAAATTATGATCCGGGCAGAGGGGAGGACTTGAAGAAATCATTGGAATTGGCTCTTTATCAATTATGGAAAAAAGCTCTGGGATTTTTGAAAGCTTTCACTGTCTCTTCTCTGTGGACACAAAGTCCATCAGTCAGTTCCAGGTCTCTTTTGACTTTGGGGGTTGTTACTGCTGTTGTTACTCATTGTTGTCAATTAAAAAAAAAAATAAAAAGAAAGAGAAAAAGCCAGAGATTGCAACAGATGGCTACTATTGTGTCGGACCTTGCATATTCTGAAAGAAAGATAGGGAAAACCCAGAAAATTCTACCTCTTTATCACCCTCCATCTCCAAAAAACCAGATTTTTATTATTTTATCATGGTTATTTTAGATTTTTGGTTATTTAGTGCAAAAAAAATCAAACCTGGCGCACAGAATGGGACCTGGTCAGATGTACAAATGCCTCAAAAATGTAATTCCTCTATGAAGTTGCAGGAATAGGACATCTAGTTTAGTTTCACATTTGTTCAGATTAGCAGGGCAAACACAGGAATTAGCTTTAGTATGATCAGAAGCTAGCCCATGCACAAGTGTGAGGGGTGAAGTAGCTCTCCCTTGTCATTTTTAGATGATCTTCTCCTTGTTTTCCTTCACAGATGCTTTAGACAGACGATGGGGAGCTGGCTTTTTATCGATTAATGAAGTAATGATCTCTTAAAGGAAGATCTGTCCTGCCAGCTTTTGTGCCTTCAGCACTCTAACATGTTCCAAATCTCAGTGGGAAACATCATTTCCTCCTCGCTTGCACTGCTGAGATAGTAGTAGAAAGAAGGAAATTAACTCCCAGGCTAAAGGCTGTATGAAAGAAACTGAGCAAAATACATCTGGATCATCAAAAAGTGAAATGTTTGAATTAATAAAAAATGCCCACCAGCACTGAATATGTTGGAAGGGATTTTTCATAAAACTCATGTTGGCTTTAACAAGAATACAAAGACCATCATTTGAAATTGAATGAATATGATTAAGAGCTGGTATTATTAAGTGATTGAAGATATAAATATTGAGCTAAAATACAGTATTTTCCCAAACTGTTTCAATTTCTGTTTTAAGAAAAAAAGAGAGAGAGGGGGAATATGTTTATGTTTTGCCAAAATAAATAAGGTATTTTTTATATTTTACTTCAGAGCCTCACCCACTCAAGGCAATGGAAGTTTGTTCCAAGGTTTTGAGTAGATTTGGGAACTAACCTGCTGTAAGGGACATCAATGAACCTTGTATTAAAGATGTGAAGCATTGTTAAATCATACAGGAGATGCTCCTAAGACTGTATTTTGATCTCATAAGAATTTATTTTGACCCAACAGGTTTACAATGGCCTCAGACAGAACTCTCCCCAGCTGGCCAAGCTGTGTGGTGAGGTAAATCCAGGCACTGAGGTGAAATCCTCTGGAAACACAATGAAAGTCATTTTGGTGACAGATATGTCTCGTGCAACCAGAGGTTTCAGTGTCTCATACACATCTAGTGAAGATGCAGGTAGTGTGTGTTTTTGAATTAAGTGGTTGATGTTTGGTGAGTCATTTCATAGCTAAAGTACTGGCACATGTCAAAAAAATGACCTAAACAGAAAACAAATCTCTGATACCTTTTTTTCTCTCTTACGTCTCTGGATGGGAGTAGATATATATCTGTAATTAGTTGAAAGGACTTGAAAAAATGGGGAATCTCTGGGAGTTATGGACTTCATGTGCCTGTTATGTCAAACTTCAAATGGAAAGAACAACCTCTGTTATGGATCACAGTCCTTATTCTCACTACTGATTTATGGTTTTGTACTTAGTCTTGAGTAAGAGATGGTCTGAAGTGGCCTTATTCCATGAAAAGATCCAAAAAACATAGTGCCATAGACAGCTTCTATTCAAGAGCTTCTTTATTACTCAGGGGGGTAATAATTTATTGTAGCTTGTGAAAGAGTGCAGCTAACCTACTTTTGCAAGCTCAGCCTCCAGAGAGGAGGTAGCTGGCAGAACCTTACTACTACAGCCCTGAGTCTTTCGAACTTGATTTTCCAACTCCCCCCACAAGCATCCTCCTGCTAGCACTAGCATGAGTGTAGTGCTCTTGAGGGTATGTTCCAGAAAAATCTTCTCTTGAGTCTAGAATTAGGTAATGGGTAGGGCTGAGCAATACTGACCTGGAGCTACAGTAGGATTTTATCAAAATGTTAAATAATGCTTATTGTATTGATGGTGCTGCTGAAATATTTATTTGATACCATGAATAACTGTTGTTTCTTTGCTTTACACATGTGTTTTTAAAGACTTGTCAATAGATTCTGGGACACTAGGCAAGAATTCTCTTGTACACAGCAGTAAATTATAAAAAAGGAAGAGGATGGAAAAAGTTTTGATCTAATCAGTACATAGGCTTGCTGACATGCACATATCAGGATAAACAGGGGCAAGATTTCTCTTCATACAAGAATTATTACTATTTTTAAATAAATTATATTTTGTTTCTGCAGTTTGTGGTGGAACCCTGATGGGATATGCAGGTGGGAATTTCTCTTCTCCTTGTTATAATGGTGTCAAAAATTACACAAGTAACCTGAACTGTGAATGGACCATTGAAAACCCCTCCCACTATAATTCATCCATATATATCTCTTTCGAGGATTTCCACTTGGAACATCACCAGGACTGCCAGTATGACTACCTCGAGTTACAAATAGGTTTGTATGTTGGAGAATGGATTAAGCCTGTCAAGATTCCAGTTGTGCAACAGTGTTTGTGCCAAATCTTGTTCATATATATTTGAGAGAGTGATTGTTGTAGGATCTGCACATTTGAGAGTGTTCACATGCGTGCCTTCCATGTTGCCTCCTGGACCAGGAGTGGGATTTCACTGCCAGAACAATGGATGCATGGATTTAGTCACCCTTTCTTTCAGGGGAGAAAATGGAAAACTGGATACGTATCTTGAGGGTATAAAGTGTTCTGGTGCCTGCAACACACACCTTACTCTCTCTTTACAAGGGACAATACAAATTTCACTTCATCTCCCTTGAAAGATGGCAGTCAGGAGAAGTTGAAGTCATCAATTTATTTGGTCCACAGCCCATTCTCTCCCTGCTCCTGAAATATCTTCAGGGACAGCAGGAGTGGAGTGAAGAATGCATTAATTATTCATAGCCTCTGGGCTGCATACCCACTTCAAACCCCGCTTTTGTACTCTATAAGATGATTCTCCAAAAACAAATCCATATTTCCTGTGAGACTGCATCACAAAATACAGACTGAAGCATTTAAAACGAAAAAAATCACAGGATTAATGCACCAGTAATATCTCTGCATATTTAAGGAACTTTAGTGAGCCGTAAGAACAAGCAACTGGAAATGTCATATGAAAGTCGCTCAGCTAATGCCAAGTGTAGTATGAAAGCTCCAGCTGTCTTCTTCACTGAGAGGCTATATCTGTGAGTCCCAGAGAGAGCAGGTTCTAATTTACCAGGAAATTGTTTCTGAAAGATGTGGTGGGGTTGAGAGCTGGAATCTGTTACCTCCTTATTTGCATTCATTTGAAAGAGAGCTCTTGGTTGTATAGCATCCATTTGTCCTGCGTAGAGCCAAAGCATGCATAGCTGCGTAGCCTAACAATTCCCTCCTACGTATGCATCGGAACCGTGAAATAATAGAAAGAAAACTCAGAGAAAGAAATAATAAAATATATCTGGTCTGTTACTCATCAGTTCCCACTACTCTCACTTCATTGTGAACCTCAGGCCTCCAGGCAATACAATCAAAGGAAAGAGAAAAAATCTAGTCTTATTTTGCTCTACACAGTTTTTTCATCTAAATAGTAATGTTCATTTTGGCTATACTAATGGATCTTCAGTTTCACAACCACTCTCATATCAAAGGCAGAATGCCCTAATTCAGCTGTGTATGCTGACAAGTAACATTTAACGAGCACTGAGATGTAAATAGTGCAGAATATCATTAAACTCAGGCACGTGCTATTTAAGACTCTCAACAGAGCAGATGTGAATTTGGGGGAAGGTCCAATTCACAGTAAGTTACCCGAGAGACCCCAAATGAAGCTGAGATGTTTAAAATTCTTTTGAGTTACCCATACAACACACCTAATGGTACTGAATGAAAAAAAAAAAAAGCAGAATTGACTTTGTGTATTCACTGAGAAATATTTAATCTAAATAGATTAAATAAATATTTCTAATTTCTTAGGGTAAGGGTTTATATTAAGTTATTAAATTATCAGGCACGTGCATGTAGTCTGTACACGGTAAAAAAGCTGAGCATATTGCTACAGTGAAATATAGTCCTAACTTTTGGCTTTTGCGGAAGACTCTTGGTTTTGTCTTTCAGACCATTCCCTTCAGTTTGAACCAAATCTTACAGCACAATCTTTCTGTTTACATTTTCTGTTTATCAACAGTCTAGATCTCTGGCCAGCTGGCCATTCATGAAAGCAGTGATTGGTGTCACTTTTCCCGCTGTAGAGACTGAGTGACCTGGGTCACATCTGTCACATAGTCAATCACCTTGTAAGAAGTGCAAAAAAGAAAAAGTACACCTCACATTTTAATGCTCAAAGTAGTTATTACTATTTTTTCCCAAACTGTAATTTATCATGAACGTCTTCTGCTTGTACAGCTCAGTATCATTTTTAGTGCATGTTAACAAGACAGGTTTTAGCATTTCTCCGTGTAATTTACATTAATAGAATTTTATTATATGTCACCTTTTATCCCTGTGCCTCAAGGCATTTCAGATGGTGGTTGTGTCACTATGTATGACAGAAAGATTAAGTTACTCAGCCACGTTACTTGGAATAACTGTGAAAGGGCTTTGAAGAGTGCCCAAAGTTTCTCCCTCCTGCTCTACTGCCTTCTTCACAAGAACAGCCTGCCACTCTATGGAGTTAGGAGTTGCTTTTGAATGGAGACTTTTAAGACCAGCAGCCTGCTGTTATTAGAGAAGCAAACTTAGGAATGGCATTGCCTGGATGTCGTGAGGAATGCTATTACACTTATTTTCCTTCTCCTGAGAATATATCAGTAATAAACAGAAACTGATACTTTTACCAATGTGATGGATAAGAGCTTACACCAAGATGAGCAAACATTCAGCGTCACAGAAGTGCAATGACCTGTGTTGTGCTTTCCTTTTAGATTTCAATGATTTGAGCAAATGTTGGCATTTTTTTGCTGTACAGAGAACAGTATGTTGAGTTCCCTAAGAAAGAGATGCCCATTATTAATACAGCAGTGACAGCTTGTTCATGGATGAAGCACATCCCTATATGGTAGAAAACTCAAAATTCCTGTTGACTTTAATGAGGATGTCACAAACACATGGGCTCAACAGGCTTCCATGAGATCAGGTCCTTGGGCCATATCTTCCACTGTTCTGCCCCAAATGTCTGCGGTTTTGGGACACTTTCTGTGTTTTCGGGTCTGATGGGTCATGCAAAATGAAAGTGTACAGGATGGCAGGGAGGGGAGAGAAGGAGCCCAAGATATTAAAAAGATCATTAAAACAGCTTTGGAGAGAACTTCCTCGTTGTCAGGATGTAGATCCTAGCAATGAACTGCAGCACCCTACCTATACCCATAATGAATAATTGGTTATTGTGATATGTACTTTTCTCTGTTTTCTAGTCAAAACAAAATGAAATGCATGTTTGCCCTATGTATTCCTTTATGATATTGTAGCTCTTTTAGGATTCAAAAAGTGTGGTTTTTTCCTTTCTTTATTCAGGGGATGCTGACGGAGAGCTAATAGCCAGACTTTGTGGTCAGGCAGCACCATCTGTGCCACTAGTCATAGCTGCCCCCCAGATCTGGGTACACTTTGTAAGTGATGAAAACACAGAAGATAAAGGATTCTTGGCCTATTACACGTTTGAAGGTACATGGCTTGATAGACTGTTGCCCTTGCTGACTGAGGCACTTCTGGGGAATGTTGCCATTCATTTGGTGATACTGAGAATACACACTATGGGTTCAACTCTCAAAGAGATCCTCAAAAGCTACACAGTGCCTGCCACTATTTATATCCATCTAAAGCAAACATATGCTAGCAATAGAACTTTTAGATTTATTTTCTGCCTCACTGTTCCCATTCCCCAAATCACATTTCAGTTTTTGCAATGCAGTGCAACACTCAGAACAGCTGGTTGCTCTTGGGAATAGGGATGTAACAGGTAACACCAGCCAAATTTGACTTACTTCAAATAGGCCTCCAGAGCGCTAGCATGGCTGAAATGCATTCTGCTGCTTGAACCTTTGCACTCATTTTGAAATCCACTTAAAGCCATATCGGTGCAAATTACACCACTTTGCCATTTACATGCCAACACAACTATTCTTCCTGTCACAGCTGAATTTAGCCCTGGTGCTTATCTAGACACATCAGCAAGTTTTTGACTTGATTGTGTTGGTCCAAGAATGGCACTAGTTTGCTTAGGAGTCTGAGATAAATAAATGGAAGATAAGGTGGAAGAGCTGTAAGTGTCAGCAGGGAAAGGTTTTGTAGAGCTATATTAAGTATCAGAATAAATGCAAAGTTTCAAGGTCATTGCATCTGTTCGCTTACTATTCAATGACAAAGATTTTAAAACTTGGATTTTCCTAGATAAATTGTTCATCCTTACCTGTATCAGTCCTTAATATGTTTAATATATTTTAGTACTATTACAAGCTGAATAATTTTCCAGTCATTTGCTTATAGTGTTCAGTTTCTAAAATGTATTGAAATGTTACTTTTTTTCTTCAGCCTGTGGTGGTATACAGTCAGGTGAAAGGGGAGTTATCTCAAGTCCTAACTACCCAGAGCCTTACAGCAACCTGAATCACTGCTCCTGGTTGTTGGAAGCCCCTGAAGGTGAAACCATCACTGTGAGTAACACAATGCTGTGATTGTGTGTTCAGCTGGCAGTGTGAGAAGCACCCTCTGAATCTTGAGGAACAGGTTTGAGACAATTTGGAAAATCAGAAATGTGGAGGAATTAAATATCTCTCCATCTGCCTTACCTAAGGAGAGGGGGAAACAAAGATAACACAACCAAACTAGATTGTGCTTTCTGAAAAGCAGAAGGATCCTAGTCTAACTTGACCTCAAAACATAGCACCAACTTCTCCTTTAACCAATGACTTTCTATGTTTAGGAAACTAAAATAACTCATGTTATTAGATGTGCATGGATATTCTCATTACCATGAGAATAAACATGAGGCTGAAGTTTTTTCTTTGCAGAAAAATTACAAGCCACTAGAAAGTTACTTTCGTGTTTACTTTCTGGTTAGTCTGGAAGATAATATTGGTACAATTGGTAGGATCAATGAGATCCTACTCTTATTTCTCAATAACTTATTAACGGGCTGCCTGAGGTGCTACCTCCTTGACCCAAAGTGCTGAGAGACCAATTTAAGTACCTTTATGACGAAGGAGTGCTAAATTTCACTCACTGAATTGTTTGACTGATCCTTTGGAGAACAGGTCCAACCAATGACATTTGAGGTCCAGGTCAGAAAAATACCTGAAAAGCAATTTTGTAAAAACATATTGCAGATTTTCATATGCAATGTCTTTCATTAATTTCCCTATCATGTTTTCCTTATTTAGAACTACCAAGGTATTTCTTAGGAATGCAAACCCATAGTCCTAATTATTCTGCTGCATGATATTCTTGACCACTGCCTAGATACTTACTTCAGGGAATACAGGATTATTTTAGCAGAACACAAAACTTCTCTTTAACCCGCAAATTTGTTTAAAGCAGAACTAATCTTAATCAGATGGAAGTAAATTTCTATTTTAAAAGGACTGAGTAGCAGCCCCCTCAGTGAAGGCAGACTAACGTTTTTCAGTAAAAGCTGCCAGTTTCAGTTGCTGGTAAAGTTCCAAACTTAAACCATTTGAACTAAATTTGTATTTGGTCTTTGCTTCAGGCAGAGTTCTTTTGGAAATGAATATACACAAAAGTTACAGGAAGAAGTACTATGTATTTGCTAAACTTTTCTACGAAGATCCCAATCCTGGAACTGGCAAAAAAAACTTATTGGAAGAGGGCAAGGCAGTCATTAGTGTACATCAGTATTTCAACACCAACAAATCCAAGAGGCTACTGGATCAGCAGTCTAAATTTTTGAACTGGAAATCCCACCCATTTGCGTATCCCTCCAAGGGCAAATGGCATCAGTGTGGGAGGGAGACAGTGTCAGAAGCTGCCTGGCCAACCCAATCTATTTAAGTGATGCATCCAGGCCCACAGGAGCCAACCATGCAACTGCTTCTCTCAGATTTAATGGAAACTAGCATTATTTTTAGCAACTGTTAAGTATTCTGATTCAAAATAATAGGAAGAAAAAGATCCAAGGCTTTCTGCTTACATAGCTACTTATATTTGAATGTGCAACTTCAGATTTCATGACCAGAAGCCTTGAGAGCAGGAAAGTGGTTCAACACCTGCACATATTCAAGACCGTTTTGAAGCACATACTTAGGTTCAAACATGTGGTTAAGTCCCAATAATGCCAGTCTCGAACCTGTGCGTTCCTCTTCCATTTCTTTTTTCATGCTAAGTAGCTACTGTTACTTAGAGTGGCAAGACTCCAAGAAATACTTGCCAGAAGGCATCAAGGTGAAGTGAGGGTCAGGTTCAACACCTGCACATATTCAAGACCGTTTTGAAGCACATACTTAGGTTCAAACATGTGGTTAAGTCCCAATAATGCCAGTCTCGAACCTGTGCGTTCCTCTTCCATTTCTTTTTTCATGCTAAGTAGCTACTGTTACTTAGAGTGGCAAGACTCCAAGAAATACTTGCCAGAAAGCATCAAGGTGAAGTGAGGGTCGGATTTCTGAGCATACCCAGAAATCATTGTGCTGGGATGGCTACGGGATTTGGCTGGAATTGCTCTAACCCCTCCACTGGTGTGGCTGGTGTTAGCTCCTGAATATCTCTTTTGTGTGTTGCAGCTTACTTTTACAGCCTTCCATGTTGAAAATCACTCCCTTTGTAAGTGGGACTCTGTTACTATCCTGAATGGCGGCTCTCCTGGGTCTCCTGTCATAGGAAAGTATTGTGGAAACACATCCCCTGGGACTATTCAGTCTGGTTCCAGCAAGCTAGTCGTCATCTTTAACTCTGATCACTCAATTCAGGGAGGTGGTTTTTATGCAACATGGACAGCAGAATCTCTAGGTAAGAGAAAAAATACTGGTTTCGTCAGGTCTAACATAGCAATATATCATGCCTATATAGCACTTTTCAGCCACAAAATGAAATAGGATTCCTCCTCTTTAATAAGGTTTGCATTAAAGAACAAAAGAAATACATGCCAACATCTTCAGCATTTCTGAGAGAAGCCAGCAATAAAAAAGTCAAGTATTAAACCAGAGTTGTCTGATCTCACACAATGAAATCAAATTTGGACTGATTTTGTACTTTTTAGGCCTCCCACTGGTAGTTTCTTGATGTCTGTAAATTGATACCATGCCCATTATCCTCCCAGCAGTGACTATGAGACATTGTCAGTGACTATGAGACATTTCATTTCTTGAATAACAATTGTTTCACGGTTTGATTTGTTTTAAACACTTAAAACTAGAAAGAGGTCAGTTTCAAAACAGAGAGGCAGACAGAACTTCTCAAAGAGTACATGTGACAGCAGCCTAAAACTTTTCCACTTTAGTGGAGATATTGGTACACTTTTGAAGGTGGTACACGTGCAGGATTGAATTGGTATATTTTAAAAAGCTACCTTGCCTCTGTTGAAATTATTGTCTCTCCGGATTAAAAAAAAAAAAAAGGTAGCTCACCATTTGCACACAGTCTTTCAGGAGGTGATTAAAGGCAAGTGTAGATATGCTGGCTGGTGGCAGTGCAGAATTCATTGTGCCTTCCTACCTCAGTACAGAGCCGGCAATGTGTTCCCTAGTGTCACCTCGAGCTCCAAACCTTCTGGCTGATGATGAGCAGCTTTCCATCAGTTAATGATCTAGCAGTATTCCCTCTTCAATGATGTAGTAGACATTAGCATACACATGCAATGTGCATAGTCAGTATTCTCTCTGTGAAAGGAGATTTCTTTTTTTATATACCTGGTATCCTTTCCTAAGCTTTCTTCTCATTTGTCCACTGAGAACCTCTGGGTTTACATTCTGTATATGTGAGCAAAACTTGGCCTCATATCCTTCTAAACTCAATTGCCATTATCTAACACAGAAAAATGAAAAAGAAAACCTTCCTTTTAAAGCTAATATATATTTTTTAATTAAGAGGAAAAAAAGTAGAATGTTATAAAGCTTTTTTTTGCTCTTTATTCATCCTTTTACTACATCATCACTGAAATAATTATGGGTTGCTAGTACTGTATGCATAGCCCTAGTAAATAATTCTTGGCATGGTATTTGCAAGTATGTTTCAAATTAACTAAACTTATTATGTATAAGAACATGAGCTGCCACAGAGCCATGACCAGCTATTCCCCCTTGTAAATGAATCTGTTAACAATTTTTAAAGGCATGTTTTTCAGTCCTCTCCATAATCCCACTGAGATCCACAGGGCTGCCTGGGCTGGAGGAGAAGTCACCATCTTGCCCTGGGTAAACAGATGTAGCTTGAGTAGATTCACGTGTGGAACTGCATTATTAACATGTTGCAGAGTGAGAAAAACAAGGATTCAGCAATAGATTGATTTTTTTTTTTTCCCCAGGGTACTTCTCTGAATGACTGTCAGTCATGATGTGCATGCTGTGGGGTGTGGGAAGTCTCAGGAGAAGCTCCTCATTAATGTATATTTCTGACCCTTACTCTCTATGTGAGCAATAGTCCTAATTGTCAGCAGCGTATAGATGGACCAAAGCAAAAGGGTATGAACTGGCAAGGAGAACGAGCTTGTGAAGAAGAGAAAGTGAAGTACGAAGACAGATCTTCTCTAGAGTGTAGCTACCTCACTACTACAGGGGTGAGAGAAGGAAAATAAAGCAAAAGAGGGGTAAATGAAATTTGAATGTGTGTCAGGGCTTTTCACTCTCACTCTTGCAAGCAGCCATTCAAAGCTTACACAACAGGAAATATTTGAACATTCCTCCCACCTGTTGCTATTTTTTCCAGGATGTGGTGGAATCATTCATTCAGATAATGGTATGATCAAGTCTCCTCACTGGCCTCAAAACTTTCCCGTGAACACCAGATGCACATGGACCATCATTACGCATGAAAGCAAACACTTGGAGATGAACTTCCACAGTAACTTCCAGATCCCAGATAGCAATGGAAGTTGCCAGAGCAGTTATGTGAAGGTAAAATAGTTGTTGGCATTAGATGAGCAGAGCAGTGCTTTAAGAAGTCATGATTCCAGAATCCTGTTTTGCAATCATATCATGGTTAGGAATTGTCAAGGCATAAAATTCAGGAAATATAAACTGAAGTCCTTGTACCTTTACAGTCAATTTTCTGTATGCCTTGAGAACTGGCTTGTATTTATTTTTAATTTTTATCAGTTCTTGAGGTTCCACCTCCAGCAGGGTCCCATCACTCTACATGCTGCCCCAAAAATGAAAAATATGAAAAAAGTACATATGTCTTCAGAACCAGGAAATAGTGAGAAAATATAGGGTAATGAAAAGACCTTTTCAATTACTCCAGTGAGTAAAAAAACAGGAATGTGACACTATAATTCTACAAAACTTCTTTATAAGTGTATGAACTGTCCAAGTTGCACTAATCCTTCTTTTTTTATCTCAAAAAACAAAGATAGCGTTCTTATCTTTCATAGGTTGTCAAGAGCCACTTGTTTTCAAAGCAACAGAATGGAATGGACATGCTTTGAATTTTTCAGTGTCATTTTCTTCTCAGGCATTTGGCATATGTTCAGTGGTTTTGTGCTCATTTTCTCCACAGCAGTACAACTCCCACTTGAAATAAAGGGCAAACATAATTTGACAACATGTAGGAAGACTTGAGCAGCTGTACATCTGATCTATACCTACTAAGTTACAAACCACAGTTGCACTCATTTCTTAAGGCTGTGGAAAAAAATACTATTAGATTTGTCTTTTCATAGCCTGCTCCTCTGATTAATTGATGTAATATGTTACAATAAATTTCACTAATATGAAAGTCTTAATGCCACCCAGTGAAGGTGCTTTAATTTAAAATTTCTAAACTGTCCTGAATGACATGGTCAAAACTATGTCAACTGGAGATTTTCTCCATAGAGAAAAATCTGAAATTTTTGGTGATGTCCACCTCCATTTCTGAATGTCCAATTTGAGATGTATGAAAGTGTCTGGATATGAAAAAGTGTGGAACAGGTCTAAGTTTCTTCCATTCATTCCAAGCTGAGCAGCCAAAGAAGAGGAATCCAAAATCAATAGTGACTGTGCAAAATCTTGGCCAGGCCATGGACTGTTTATGTTAATCCTTTGAGCATCCATTGCCTCAAACACCTGGCCAGATGAATGAGGTTATTCATATGCCTACACTTCCAGACTAACCCTTGGCTAACCCTTTCTAGGATGATTGCTTAGAGCAAGCACAATTTCATGTGGTTGTTCTAGTTCCACTAGACTTATTTCAAACACATTATTTTAAAAAACAAATATTATTTGTTTTTAATATGTTTTTGATATAAAGTACCAGTAAAAAAACTGTTCAAACACATTGATGAAAAATAAATTTATTGTTAGAATAAATGATTTTTTCTTTTTTCTTAAGAAGACATTTAAAATCCTTGGCTATAAACATCCCAGTTCAGGAAATCATTTAAGCACTCAGAAACATCAAACATTTATGCCTATGTTTCATTTTATATGTGTGTTGAAATTCAGTGCTTAAACTGTGAGCCGCAAGTACATGTTTAAGTAATTACCTGAAGAAGGTTTCACTTAAATACCTACCTAAAGCTGCATGTGCTTCTTGAATGCATGGTTTGATTGAACTTAAATTGGCTATTGGTACAGTTGAAGTAATATTTTAAAAAATTGTATATTTTTCTTTATTATATTTTTTGTGAATTATATTCTTCTGTTAACTCTCTGCATGATTTGATATTTGTCATTGAACAAGTGAATGCAACATAACAAAAATGGGAATAATTTTTGATTAGCAAGACTAGATATTAAGGATCCAGATCTTCCAGTTTGATGCCTCTACATTAGCCTAGCATGACAGCTTTGTTTTTTATTGACTTATGAATAATATAAGGATTGCATTTAATAATTCATTGTATACACAGATATTCGTATTCATAGGGTGTATGGAGATAAGTTAGCAGAGACAAAATGGAGGTAGGTAATGATGTGCATAAAATATTTTTCTCTTGTTCCCTGGACCTGATCTATGTTGGTTCTGCTATCCGTAGAGGTTTGAGCAAATGACCTCCAGATGCCCTTCAAAGGCCCCTGGCAACCTAAGTTATTCTATGATTCACTCCTTGGAGAAGTCTTTTTGTCTCCACTGACTGTAGAGTGAATGGAGAGTGATTAGCTCCAATTTAGACCTCTAAGATTCAGTGTGAGAT
Organism: Fulmarus glacialis; assembly: GCF_000690835.1. Classification (NCBI taxonomy): domain Eukaryota; kingdom Metazoa; phylum Chordata; class Aves; order Procellariiformes; family Procellariidae; genus Fulmarus; species Fulmarus glacialis. The sequence goes on along the minus strand of NW_009226291.1, from coordinate 36,859 downwards.
GAATCCTACCCTAAGTCTATGGAAAGAACAATTGCATATGCAGTTCCTGGGCTTTGAAAGCACTAAACATTTTTCAATCTGGACTTGTCAGGTGTGGAGAGGAAATGATGAAGAAGCAACAGCTTTGTTAACCACAGGATGTGGAAGTTCAGCTCCTGATCCTGTTGTTGCTCCAAACAATGTGATAACTACAGTATTTCAGTCTCAGGATGCTCCTGGGCCAGGTTTCTCTGCATCTTTCGTAAGCAGTAAGTAACATCAAAGCCAGGTGGCTGCTCTATTAGTCCATTTTGGATTAGTTTGATCAGCAATTCAGACCTCAGTTCAGCAAGGCATTGAAGCCTCTGCCCTGCTTTTGAAACCAAGAGTTTCCTTACTGAACACAATGGAGCTACTGTGTGCTCCAGTGTTGGACTTGCCAAAGATACTCCATGCAGCTATAACTTCGTAGTTATTCTTAGTCACCTTTGCCTTTTCAGTGTGCCGAAAAGAAGTGAACAGGCTTTAAATTTTGAGAATTTCTTTCTCTTTAGTTAAACTGCTTGGAAGTTAAAGCTATAATCTTCTTAAAAAGGAAAAAGGATCTGCTCCTCCTTTAGAATTTCTATCTCTGTTCTTTTCAAGGCACATGCTGAAGCTGTGGTAATTCCTCCTGTGCATAGTGTAGCCCATGCCCTTCACATAAACTGCTCTCAGGAGAAAAAATGAATTCTCACCACCTGCTCTGGCCTTTGCTTTTGTTTTGTTGTATTTGCATTTCATGTAGCTCAAGTGGCATTTCTTGGGTGGGCTCTCCATTTCTTTCACCATGGCATGTGCTTTGTGACGGTCAAACCCACCAGAAGTGTAGGAAGTAGTGCTCAATTGCTGTTGGTTGTTTGGTTTTTTTGTAGGATGCTGCCAAAGGAAACCACTTTCCCTTCACTGGATTCAGATTAAAACAGTGAGAAATGAAGTGCTTAGAGGAAGACACTATTGAAGTATACAGAATTCTGAACTGAAACTGCTTTTGTTTTTATAATGTCTGCACTAATGTTGTCAGTAACAAATAACAACCTCTTAGTGGAGACAATCACAGGCTCCATATGGCTGTTCCTAATCTTATACCAGCATTTCACTATGCACTGCACTCTTTTAAGCCTGTAGCTTAAAATAAAGAGAAACCCCGAGGCCATGCAAATCACTAGGATCAGAAGGAGTGCCGTGAAAATGAACAGTTCTGTGTGCTTGAGAAGTTCTGGGTGGCAAACTTCTCCTGCCTCTGTGTGTAGCAAAGCAACCCAGAGATGGCCCTACAACAGACATCCTCCTGGCTGTCAAGCATAAAGCAAAAATAGTACCACTTGGACTAATATGGGCATTTTCAAATGAGGCTAAACTGCTGATATGCCCCAATAACCCCCCATCCAGTTCAGCTACATTTGTATGTACTAAGGGATTTTGAAATGTGCAGGCTCCAAACCCATAAGAATGGCAGTGCTGTGTCCTTCTGGTCAGTGAGCTGAGGGGTTATGGCCTGGTCTTACCCAAGACACGCAAAGATACTGTGTGAGGCTGTAGGCGGGAAGGCCCTATGTTTCCCAAAACCACTGCTCTGTGTGTGTGTAAGCCCTACTTTTGCCATCATGATATATACTACTCTCCCTGGTTTTTTGACCAGCCTCTTAAGGAGAGATGAGGTCCTTGTGTACATTATAGGTTTTCTCACTGCAAAACCAGAATGATGTTATCATCACCTGGATTATAACTGTGTTTTATTTATTTATGTTTGCAGGATGCGGAGCAAATTTCACCAGCCCTGCAGGTCGTATCGTCTCTCCTAACTACCCTAGTCAGTATGATAACAACTTGAACTGCAGTTATATCATAGATCAGGGACCACAGTCACTGGTGATTCTAGAGTTTGAGACTTTCCACTTGGAAGGTAACTGGTTCTTCATAATTTCAGTATGTACTATGAAGTGTAACTTCTTACTTAAAAACATACCAGTCTTCTATCATAGAAAATGGTTGATGGTTTAATTTGCTGGCCCATTCTGAAAATCATTTACAGACAAACATTTACAGAGATAGTTTCCAGGGTTCAGTTTTGCGTCACTGACGGCTTCCAGAAGAGTGAAGATAGATCTCACTTGTTGAATATCTTGCAGCAATGAAGTTGGGAATTTCCCAAGCGGCTGGAGTATAAGAGTGACTGTGGCCAATTTGGGTGTTTGTTCCTGTCTTTTTTTTGCCATTGAGTCTTATAATCTTTTTGATCTTAGGCCAGCTGTTTTGCATTTCAGTGCTTCTGTTTCCCTAACTGATAAAATGGATATAAATATACTCAGGTGTTGTACAAGGATGTATGAACATATAAATGTGAAACTAGGTGAAAGACTACAGTAACTGAAAACCTATAAAAGTTGTTACCCTGTATATACCCATCAACAAAAGTAACTTCTGAGATTTTCAAACTTGGCAGCATTTAGCCAAGAAATATCAGTTATAATATCCTGTGAATGGTAAAACTTTCCCAACTTTGATAGGATCAAATTTTTATGGGTAGAGAAGTCATGATGAGGAATCAGTATGTCCAAACTACTTGGGTGGCATCACATATTTTGAGGCCATCTTAATTTGGTTCCCTTGAAGTCACCTAGACAAAGAGATTTTTGAGTAATTTTTTACTAACTTGGGGTGCATAATTTGAATTTTTCTTCAGACCAACTCATAAAGTCAGAAAATAGGCTTCCTTTAGTTTCTTTTTAAGTTTGCAAACTGTTTTGAATTCAAAAATATTCTGGTCCAAACTTAATTTAGATCTGAGACGAAGATTTGATTTAACTATGATTTTATCTTAAACATTTTTTTCATCTCCCAATACAAACTGCTATGTTAAGAAAAATGAAACGTAAACCACAGAAATTACATAATTTCTTCATGTAGAAGACATTATTATTCAGCAGACACACTAAACATTAGGCTGAATCAGATGATGCCAATTTTGACATCTCTATAAGTACATTATTGATCTGTATTCTGTCTGTGCATTCAGTTAATCTATAAATTAACTCAAGCTTTTGTTATTAAGAAGGTTAAAGCAATGAGTTAAGTGATACTGACATAATAATAAGCATAGACCTAAATAAATACTAAAAATATTCTACTTCTTGCAGGGCAGTTTGCTCCTTTATTGTTATAGGCTTCCTTAGGCTATACAAACTAAAAGTCCTTAGTCACATGAAAGAAAAGAACTTTGGATAAGAGCAAAAGAAGATCTGGTTATAAAAGAGGAAGTATGACACTCTCCAGTAGTTGATTATTAATGTTTTTCACAAAATCTTAAAATATAACCCTGTAGCAAAGAGAAATTGCCTGGGTTTGAATTGGAAATAAGATTGAAACCACCATCTTGCAAACTATCATGCATAAGTGAAAACGTATTCAGCTGTCCCACTGAATATGTTTAGCACATGTGCCTATGGGTTTCCAGCGTGAACTCCCTTAGTTCTTTTGCAAAGGCAGAGTAATGTTTGGCAGCATCTGTTAAAAACATTTCCAGCTATTCCATATGCAAGGAAGCATTGCACCTGCTTAGATTGTTGCCGAGTGTGGTATTTAAAATCTTAACCATACTAGTACAGATGTTCTAGATTGGGTTTTTAAAGTTTAGCTGCATGTCCAATTAACATAATTTACTACCTATTTGACCTTTCAAAAGAAATCCATTTTTTTTTCATGGTTGTTTAGTAATGAAATGAAGTATCTAAAATAATGCCTGTAAGGCATACATATCTCATTGACTTTAACTGGTTGAGATATTTTTTCCGGAAAATTAGAAGGCAGAAGGTAATTGGTTATAGTGCAGTGACACATTGGTACAAAATTGAATGACTTCATGGGTTAGTCACAGATCTCTGCTGCAGAGTAGTTATGTTTTCAATTATGATGAGATGCCCGTTCTGATTATAAAGAATGACTCCAAATGAGGCAGTTAACCCACAGTAGTGATACAATGTCAGTATCTGGAACCAAATGAACATGACATGCATGTACTATATATTAAATATGTATTAAGCACTAAATATAGCAAGTAACAGAGCAAGAGAGAGCTGGAGGAAACTGCATTTGTTGATTTTGTGATCAAAATTTAATCTAAATTGGCTGCTTCCTTGTAGGTAGAAAAATTGTTTTTATCTGACTTTGAGCCCATGAAAATAAATATCTAATTTAGATTTATCGTCTAGACTTATCCTCTCCTATAGTGAAATGAAAAAGATAGTGCTTTAAACTAAAAAGCAAATGTGTTGTACATGTGGAATGAAGGCCTCTCTCACTCTTACTACCCATTGACTATTACAGGAAGCATAGACAATAGCTTACACAAAATACTTAAGACTTAGGCAGGAAAACATAGGCAAGATTAACCCTATGAATTGAATTTGGTTTAGTCTCTGTAATTTCCTTGTGGCCCGAAGAATGTCTCTTCCTGTGCCAAACTGAATACGGTTACAGAACTTCTGTTTTGATTTGCCTGTTTCATGATGTTGCTTAGGTTGCCGTTTGTTTCTTGTAGTACCACCTACATTGTTGTGTTTGGTTATTTTATAAAGAACCAAACAAATGGGGGTGAGTTTGTTTTTTCAGCCCCACTTCTGTGGCAGTGACAAAGGTTCTCTTCCATCTGTCCTCCCTTCTTGGATCAAAGGTCTACACAAATCTAACGTATTAGAATTAGTCAAAAACCCTTATCTATCTATCTTAGTAGACTTGCTATCTAAGAAATAATTAATCACATCCATCATTTGTTCATAGGCTTTATTCAGATTAACATCCCTACAAATACATCTCTAGGACAGCTAGAATAGTATTATTAGTAGTAGTAGTATTAAATGGCTGTAATACTCTTCAAGTATGAGCATAACATGCAACAAAGTCTGAATTCCAAATCAGGGAAAATTAGGGGAAATGGATGGAGGCCTCCTGCAATATCTGCTTTTAGAATTCTGTAGTATTTATACTCTGTCTATACAAAAAAACTGCATTGTGTTGATACCATGTTGACCTGAAAAATGTTTTAATAGCCTGTTTATTTCTCCTTTTATTTTAAACATGCAACTGTAATTTTGCAATCTGAGATAAGGTTACAGCTTCATTTTGGAGTCTTCTCTATCTGCTTTCTCAGTTGTTACTAGGCAATTCAGAAAATAGACAACTTTTGCAACAGATTATTTTGAAAGAGGATATATATATATGAAAGACTTGTAATTCCTTGCTTTCAAAATAGTATCTTGTGCTATGGAGCTGGTTAATATATTGCACAGGAGTATATATCTGCGTAATACTTTTCCTACATTAGTAATTACTAATTGTATTACCATTTATACGAGAAGCTACAGTTGTGAACCAAACCCTCACTATTTTCAGTTTTACAAAATTTAAACAAAAAGACAGGTTCTGCCTCGATACAAAATGAAACAATCTATGGCTATAGACAGAGAGATGGAAAGAGGATGTTGTTATTAGTGATCAGATAGTAAGGGGCCCAAATTCGGTCAAGGTTTTTGTGCAGGCATCATATCGAATAAATGATTTTATGGAGAATAATGAGACTGAACAGAAATTTCTGCTAAATGGAAAGGAGACAACACAAAGGCATATTTCAAAATGTAATGTAAGGACAACTGAAGCTCTTATCATGTGAACTTTGGAGGCAGGAGTCAATGTATCAATGCTGAGCAGTACCAAGAGATGATAAATAGAGTGCAGATAGATAACAAAAGGCCTTGAAAGCAAATAAATACACACAGCAATTCAAAGAAAGAGGGATATGTTCATAACATCAGGCCAAATAATTGATGTCTCTAGCAGCATTTGGAAGAAATATTGTCAAGGTTAGAGGAACGAATGGTACAGTATCCATGCTGGAAAAATAACTATTTTGGGGGTGAGAATCATAGGTATGTGGAAGGATACAAATGAATTTACCTTAAAGACAATAACTGGAAACACTTGACAATATTTACATCTAGCCTGGATGCGAAGACCTAGAGAGACCCCAATCATAGACATGGACCTAAAGAGAGCAAGCAAAATAATGAGGCTGTAAAGAAAGAACATGCATGGGAAGACTTGAGGGGGGAAAAAGGCTCTCCTATTGAATGGTTTTGTTGAGAGACAGAAATAAAATTTTAGTCTGAACAGAAAGAGACCTGGAGGAGGGAAGTAGACTTATGGGGTCGTCAGCACAGAGATAGTAGTTGCATCTGTCCTTGCGAATGAGATTACACAGAGCTAATGTGGAGATAAAGAGAGAAAGACAGGAGAGGAGATGTCTCATTGAATCCTCATGGATGAATCAGAAGGCAGAATACAGTAATACCAGAAGGATGAGCAAAAGCTCTTAGTAGACAAGTCTTATGAAGAAAAACAGTGCTAACTATATGGAAAGTGCCTGTCAGCTCAAAGAGGATGTGGGTCTGACAGCTGGCTAAGAAAAGATCTCTGGAGACTCATGAAAGCTGTTCCATTGTAGTGCAAGGGACAGAAAAGATCAAAGATAATAGAATTAGAGGAAATAGACCACAGAGAAGAATTGCTGATGATGTGCTGAGTATGTGTAGAGGCTGGAAGTATGACATGAGGAGATAGGATAGAGGAATCTGAGGCTGGGGATTATTTACAGAATAATGCATTTTAGTATGGTGAGAAATTAAGGAAAAGTGTAAACATGTGATGGGTTACAGGATAGAGATCAAACAATCATCAGTCCTGCCAGGATTCATGGGTGAAAAACGATATTGGCCCAAGCAATGAGGTTTCAAAGCTGGAAATTAAGCCTTTTGCTCACAATCCTACATCAACCATCTTATTCTTCCCAGTGGAGCAGTTCGAAACAACTTGTGACGGGTATTGTGGACCTTTGCTTTGCTGAGAAATCTGTTTCACTTCATGCCTTTCTCCAAAGTGTTTCCAGAAAGGGACCTGAGTTGCTTTCTCAAATCTTTTCCATTCTGAAATTGCACTTGTCTCTCTTTCTTTTTTTTCATTTCTTTGTATTTTAAAATTGATTATGTTTTTTAATTGTATCACATTATCAAGTATTCTCATAATAGAGTAGGACATGAAGAATATTTTTAATTAATTATTTTATAATTAACAGTGTAATCAGTTACCTGACATGGCTGGTTGTTTTCAGCTTAGTTACTCTTATTAGAGTCAGACTAGTACCATATTTCCCTATCGGCATAATTGTAAAACATGTTAGAATACATTGTCTTCATTGAGAGAGAAAGAATTTTAAAATTAAAACTCCAGAGAGATTCTAAAATATATCTGGCTGCTGGGAAGACTCTGTTGTTCTTGTGAAACAGAATTATCACTCCATTCCTGTTTGTCATCCTGTTCAATACGAGTCATCGTGTTTCCTACAACACTAGGAAGCAGCTTGTTTTGACTGGACAATCTGCAGGAATCACTCCTCTGCAATGCTAAACTCAGTGTCTCTCCTGTTAAATTTAGATAATTCCTGATTAATCTTTTGCAATTTAAGTAACAGCCCCATTGCTGCTAATGGATTGCTAAACATGATAATTTAACCTCAATAAACATGCGGCACCCCTGCTTCCATTGTGCTTGTAAATGATGAATAAAAAGACAAAGAAAACACCAAGTTGTGCTATAAGCCTAACAACTATCAAAGCTTGGTTTTCAGTAGTTGTGTACTGTGTTTTTCACTGACAGCATTAAACCAGCTTCCTTGCATAACCCATGTGGCTCCCTTCTTGCTCCCACACGATACCCAACCTCTCTAGCTCCCAGCATACATCCCTTGGTGGCACCACCCTGGGTACCACTAAATTCTCCCCATGCCCATGGCTCCCAGCTGGCTCTGAGCTCCCAGGGTGCTCAGCAGATCTCTGCTCAAACTCACAGCCCTTACACTGAAAGCACAGCTTGTCCTTCTTTGGGGACATTCCTCTGGCACTCTAACTCAGCCAGTGACCTTCATGAAACTTATATGAACTTAATTAATTTGAGATCTTTCGTCTCAGTCCAATCTGGTTGCAAATGGTGAGGTGGCTAGAAAGTCAGGAAGGTAGGGCAGGGAGTCAGAGGGGATTGCTTGATCCTTCAGAAAACTAACTGCAAATGAGAAGCTAAAAACCAATGGGGAAAAAATGTAGAATGCTACATTCCTCATTTCCCTGTTTCTTAGTGCTTCTGAATGGGCAGCTTTTCACTCACCCTAGTATCTGTACCAATTTGCCCCCTAAAGAAGATTGCTCCTGAAAATCATTGTTTCTTTTCCTATTGCTCAGTCACCTCCAAATCTCCACTGACTGCCACAGTTACAGCATTTCACTGGCAAACTGCAAGATTTTTCTGTCTCCTGAGTCAATCTGAAGAATCTGGGTTTTGGTACTGAAAAGTTTGAGGGAATTCAGAGAGAAAGAAGTCAGCTCTGAAATATGTTAGTTAGTGTATGGACTATTTTTTCATTTTCCCAAATTCTTACTCTTAATGATTTAAAATTAGCTGCACTGAGTTCTGACTTTTACATCAGGGGAAAGAAATACCAGGCAGTTGGTTGCCTGTAACAGAAAGTGCATTGCTTTGATCTGCAGAGGAGACCCATGCTTTTGTCAGGTCCTCTCATCTCCTCATAGATGGTGTTCACTCAACTATGAACTCCCAAGAACTCAAGGGGCCTGGAGCCTTTTCCAGATGATAGGATGTGCTGAATGAGACCAGTGTGATGTCTTATGTACAAGGTCTCTTTGCCTTTTTCTGCCTCAGTTTTTCTGCATGTTAAAAATTGACATTTGCTTCCTCAGCAAGCAAATGAGATCCCAAGATCCCAAGCAATACAAAATTTAATTCTTACCCTGTGTGAGGTCTATATACTTGCAGCTCAGTAAATCACATGGAGAATATCCTGCTAATACTTCTGCATTATATGCCCATGCAGCTCCAGCACTCTTGAGCAGAATTTGTCTTTATGATGGAGTAAGCATCTACAGTGGGACCAGGGTTACGCCGCATCCGCTCATCACGCTCTGTGGTAATGAGCTCCCTGCCCCAGTCAGTGTCTTTGGACCTATGCTGCTCAACTTCTACAGTGACTCCCATATTGCAGGCTTTGGATTCCAGGCAAGATACAGAGCAATTGGTGAGTAGCCACTGTCCTCTGCTTTAGATGGTGGAAATATTTCAGCTGGATAATGGTTCAGTGCAGGAAATGTTGTACTTCATTTTGGGAATACCTTAGATGGATGTAGATGGTTCATATTCCCTCTGCACGTGCCCAGAAGGGCTCTCATGACCAAGATGTGGGACTGTTTGGTGCGTGTTGCACTGACTGATGTGTTATCTCACAATTCTCATTTCAAGACACTGCATGGGACCAAGTCAGGACCTGAAATACTTTTTCTTTGCTGTAGAAAAGAAATGCAACCCATTTTGGCAGGATTGTTTTGTTTTGTTTTATTTTGTTTTTACAATGTTTAAGGAGAAACATCACCAGTTTATTTAACTGAGAGATCATTTAAAAGATTTTATAACATACAGGAGAATGGTCTAATTCTGTTATGCTAAAACTACATTTCACCAAAACTTTTTGCCATTCACATGAGATCTCTTTTGTTTTAAAGAGGAAATATGTATTAGAAAAAGAAGTTTCCAACTGAGTTTAAAATTTACATCTGCACAAATATAAATATCCCAAAAGATTAATTTTATTTTCAAAACCAATTTTAATATTTTCTAGGTTTAACTTGTAAAGACAGTACTTTGATTTTTGAAAGCTATTTCATTTTCTATCTGCAGAGAAAAGTGTGAGTTCTTAGCTTTGGTATTTCCCTTAATGCATTCCTCATGTTCAAAGCCACAGCAAAAAGCATAAGGCTAAATTCTTTATATAAAATAAATGGCCTGATACAGATAAGACAGAGGGCACTGAGAAATGACAATGTGCAGTTACTCATGGAAAAGACCTTCATAACTCACTCAAGTCAGTTGCTGCTATCTGACTTGTGACTTCTGACATTTGAGAAACGTGACTGCAGCCTTATTAGCTTATTGTTGTATATAAAGCAGATTCTAGCAATTAACATTCCTCTTCCCTCTAGTTGTATTGTTTGCTGAAAAAAAATGAAAAAAGCTTCCCCCTCCTAGTGTAGAATAATGCTGATTCTTGATCCTCCTGGCTCCTGTCCTTTATCTGCCAGTGCTCCAGGCCGCCAGCCTGAGCTCGGCTGAGGAACCAGGCGCTCTGTATCCAGCAGCACCCTGTATGGGACTGCCTTTTTTCAGGTCATGGCCAGGACAATGGCATGTCCTTTAAAACATGAAAAGCTGTGTATGGCTTTAAGCTATTTATCAACAGGACGCAGGGAAACGTTTTTTGCCAAGTTAAGATTATAAAATAAAGGCTGAAGCTAACAATGGAGATTAGAGTTGGTTTTATAATAGTTTTTGTTCCCTCAAGCACTGAAGCTGAGAACAAACATTAGCCATATCCTGGCCTCATCAGCATCCATGGTGTGAAACCCTGAGAAGCCAAGCAGTGCCTTTAGTTCACAGCTGCAGAGTTTAACTTGCTACTCAGCGAGAGAGCAAGTATGCAGTCCTCCATTTCAGCCACCTCCCACTGCCGGCAAGTCCCAGCACAAGGCGAGGTGGGGAACAGTCCCCAGGGTTAGTGACACCTGGGGACTTCTCTCTGCCTTTCTGCACAGAACAAATGCTACAGTAAAACCCCCGCCCTGACAGGAGATGGAGGGATGATGAGACTGTGTGTACAGTTATTCCAGAAAAATCAGGGGCAGGGCTATGCATGCAATGGTGGCTGCTTTTGTGTCAGTGCCAAACTTTCAGAGGCTTCCATGGGGCTGGGATTTGGATGAGGAAATTTCTTTGCCCACTTATCAGCCGGGTTTCTCGTAGCAAGCTAGAACGGGTACAGGGTTCCTCCAGATACACCTGACACTCTGCTGCACACCCCATTCCGCTGCTCCCTGGTCTGTAGAACACTTGAAATCAGGCTCAATCTTTTACTACACAAACATGGAGCCATTGCCATTTGGTATGGAATAGTAACAACCTGTTATTTCAATACTGACTCTAGTATTCCACTGCAGAGCACAACTTGATATACATCTCTGCATTTAACAGTTTTAGGCATGACAGTGAAGACTGCTCCTAATTTATCAAGGGCTTTTCTTTCCTTATGGCTAAAAGGGGACTAACAAGAGCTCCTGCAAGAAATATGCGAATTAGGACCAAGCTGGTATTCAGACAGTAATCACTCTTTTTTTTCTGTTTCCTCTACAGCTTGTGGTGGCATTTTCAATGGCTCTGTTGGTGTTATCAGCAGTCCGGCCCATTCAGTTCTTGATTATCACAACAACATGAACTGCTCATACTACATCACAGTTGGAAATGGCAAAGTAGTGGCCCTCAAGTATGTAATCCAAGTTCAGCTTGTCATCAAGGGGGAAGGGAGGTCTCTGATTCCAATTAAAGACAGCTATTATTGACAATTTTCTCTTTATTTTTCCTTTTTCCAAGGGGGAAAGCTGAACTAAAATGAGAAATGAAGCCCCCTTTATCAACTTCAGGCTTCCTTACATCTTTCTCTGTAACTTGTTATGTGCAAAACATCACCACAATTGTAACTTCCCACTTTGGTTAGCAAGAGGGCTAAGAAATTGTGAAAATGCAGCTCATGCTTTTAGTTAAATTCTGTCAGCCTTTGAGGAGTTACAAGACGCTTGTGAGTTGATATAAGAAAAAAAATAATTCTTTTAGAGGACTGGTACTCACTTTACAGACCAAGTAATAATACCCACCCAGAAAGAGTATACTTCTGAGTGTGTGCTGTCCTGCCTAAAAGAGGGATGTGGCTGCCACAAAATCTTGCCACTGAGAAATTAAAAGATAGATACATTCTTCTGTCATATATTTGCTGATTGTGAATTAAGAGAACATTTCCCAACTAAGTGGAAGACCTAGCTGGGCTGCACTCTGAGCCTGCACTTTACATGCCCCTCACGTGCCCAAGGAAATTGCAGGCTGAGCAATTTGCAGAAGTGAGAGAGGGTATGTTTGCACAGGGGAGATCTGCTGCTTCACAGAAAGCTGAGGTGTGCTGACAGCTTGCCTTGCAAGAGGCCCAGTGGATGAGGGTCACTATTTCCTTGAAGCTGGTTAGCTGGAGTGTTTTTGCCATGCAGTTAATAGTTCTGCTTGCTTGTTCCTGAAGAGAAATGTTTTGTGGTATCTGTCTGTGTATGGCTTTGGCCATTGCTATTACTCAGACCTTTCCTCAAGCACTAAAAACACACATAGCACAGGAATAGAAATGAAAATGTGATACCTAAATCTCCAAGTGTATTTTACAGGTTCAATAGCTTCCAGCTTGAAATATCTCCCTCCTGCTACAAAGATTATGTGGCTGTATATGACGGCTCAGACACCCATGCTCCTCTTCTCGGGAAATTCTGTGGCTCAGAACTGCCTCCGAATATTAAGAGCGCCAGTAATAACTTGTTCGTGGTGTTTAACACTGACTTCTTTGGAGCAGACAGGGGATGGAAAGCATCTTTCAGGGAGACCTTAGGTAAGAGTATTATCAGACTCATAACCCCAAGAATCTGCTGGTAAGTAATTTCCTTCGGTGAGGAGCAGTTATGGTCTCACTCATTAGGGGTGCTGGAAGCAGAAGACTGTTTCTGATTTTGTAAAAATTGAGTGAACTAAGCTAAGTAGGAGGCTTATGGGGTCCCTGCATTCCAGCCCTAGTGCTGAGCTGATTCCTTTTATTCTTTGCTAACCTTTTCCTGCCTCTCTGAAGGCACAGACAGTTCTTGGGTGACTGAAGGCTTAGCAGCACCCAAAGGCCTCTCTTTTGGAGGAAACCTGGCAATACCTGAAAACTCTCATTCTTCTGTAGTCAAAGGTTGGTGGTGCACTAAAAATGCCACCTTTCCATCTATCCTCAATTTCTATTCCCTTGCAGTTCACCTCACACCTTTTTAAAAACTAAAGTGTTAAGTTCAGTTAAGATTGGGGTTCCCCCCAGACACCACTGTGGTGATCTCTACTGATTTTGGGTATCAATCTGGTTAGCTGGCCATAACATAAATGGGGATCATAGTAAGAAGGCACTGGATGTTAAATGTTTTGATGGACACAACAGTCAGGGGAAAGCTTGGTTATTGCCTTAAAAAAAGGTTTAAGCCCAGTAGTCTATTTTTAAAATCAAGGTGTAAAAGGAATTTTTTACCTTTTTTTAACATCTGGATTGTTTAGGGATGATAGGCAACAAATTATTATTACATGTAAATTGATTTCATGTCATCGCTACTAGTTTCCTGTGTAATTAACTCAATGTTTTTGTCATCTAGAAAGAAGTAATTGTCCAGCTTACAAAGCTGGCACTCAGACAGATGAGAATGAAAGGCCTTTGTGGCAGAACAAACATAGTCCTCTGCTGAGTCATTGAATCCCCTCCCAACCACTAGCCAGCGACTTTCTCATTTGATACAGTCTGAGAAAGTATTTACAGATAAGGAAAATAACTGGTTCTACAGGCTTTGCCAAGAAAAATATTCCCACAGAACCTCATGGTCATTACTATTATTAACTCTTTCTTTGCTTCACTCTAAGTAATTTCTACAAGAATCTTTTAAGACCACTCTTGTGGACTGTTATTTCAAGTAACATAATGCTGCTTCACGTGTTGTTGTCTTTAAACTGTTAGGTATCAGTTGTCAGAGATCCCCCACAGCCTGGGTTTGTGTTTCCAGGGTGAGATCATCAGGAACTCCCCAAGCTCTTGCTCTTCCTGTTGGCATAGAGTCAATTTTTTTAGCCACTGATTTTAGATTTATTTGTGCAACTTGCCAGAGATTCTGCTTAAGCACAAAACAGAACACAAGCCAAGCTCTTCAAGTCAGTACCAAGCCTGATTATTTCTTAGAGTGAGGAGAAGCCCTTTATGAATAAACTTTGACATCTATTAGGCTAATTTTTGGAGGGACATTTCTGCAGGCTCCCAAGGAAATGGAGGTTGTGATGTTGCAGGAGTTACTCAGGAACAATAGAGCTGCTTGGAAAAGATGGCCATGTGGAGATGTGGGTTGTGTGATGAAGAGCCCATGGTGGTGAGATGCTTAATGGTAGGTCTTCTTTCTCCGCTGTGGGAAACAAGCCACAGGGACTAAACCACACAGCCGTTAGGAAGAATCATGACAGTCCCATGCTAGTACAGAATGGCCAAAAAGTAGAGAAGTATATTATAAAAGGAAAACATGTGTCACAGTTCTATAAACTTTTCCAGTTTGACTTATCTAAAAAATAGAGCCAGGAAAATCTATGACACATCTTTGTGCTATGAGGTCTGAGTTTCTGCTTCAAATGAAAAAGAATAAAACCATGAAGATCTAAAAGCCTGTTATTCTAAATGGTGCTTTAGAGAAGCTCCCTCATGTCTGTCAAAAGATAAAACCCATGTGGTTTTGTAAGAATACAAGTGCAATCAGATGACAATTAATAATGATGTCTTGGATAAGGAAGATGGTATCTGTAGAAAAACAAGAAGCCTCATTCTCTGTTGGATGAGAATGAGCACATTATTTTGTAGTTACCCTAGGGAAGCACAACTGGATAATGTAATTATTGCTCTCTGTTTAATGCTGTGAGTGACCCTGATTATGTATTGGAAAGAAGCGAGCAGAAACAGTACATTCGTTTGTAGCAAACTAAGCTATTTCCTTCCGATTTCTTTCCTGATCAGGCTTCTCTCAGGGGTACTGCCAAAATCCAGGGTTATCCATTCTTTCTCTCTTGTGAATTTTATTAGTAGGGAGTCCATCTTATAACCATTGTGGTGGGAGGGAAGAGAGAAGATGAAGTAGGAAACTCACAGAAGCCTAGCAAGACTGAAAGCAACCAGGCATTCAAAGAGTTAAACTCTGAAATTTCTGCAGAAAAACATGCTCTGTTTTAATTAAAACAATTTGTTTACATTACTGATCCTGCACCCACTAGAATATTTAAGGTCCCCCCACTAGTCAGAAAAGGGAGACTAACAGAAAGTATGAAATAGTATTAATTTGACAGTACAGCAATATCTCACCTTTTTTGCCAAATGTCTTCTCTTTCACCATGTTACTCTGTACGCTGTGCAATGTAATGTTAAGTGCACATTTCACAAGCAGCATTCTTTGTCATAATCGACTCTGTGTTATGACGCATTTGAGGCAGGGGAACATATGGCCTTTGTTGGTGCAGTTCAGAGGGTTTATAATTCCACTGTCTCTGCTGCTAAGTTTGGACACTTATTGGCCTCATTTTTGGAATCACTGGACATGCTCTCAGGCTGAGCTGGTAAACTGGGCTGACTGGAGGATCCCAGCCTGCTCCAAGTGTTAGATTTGTGGAAAGAAAGACTCCTCTTACCTTAGTTACCACTGACCTTTTTTCTGCCTTTGTTTTCAGTCTGTAAAATGAGACTTCCTTTCCACAGCAAGTGTGTGCTCCTCTAGGCAATCAATAAAAGGATGAGAAGAGATAAATCAATACTAGCTTAAGGTATCTGGTTACATGAGATGTCTCTGTGAAGGAAGGAAAGCCAAGATCTCTCCCAAAGAATGAGGTCTGCATGTACTGAGCTTGTGACTTGGCCAAAGATCTCCTGATTCTCTCTCCAGCTCTAAGGGGAGACCTGAGCTTTTCAGCTGACCCTGGCTGGCAGGGACAGAGCCTGCCATCCGTGCTGTGATAGCAGGAACTTTGTGCTTTGGTGATAAATGGAGCTTCTGCCTATTCCCATCCAGTAGTGGGGTGACCCTCTCATCCCAGTTTGTGATCCTTCTAAGGCTTATGATACAAAGGCTGAGAAGACATATAAGGGTTGGGGTTTTTTCTTATTTTTAAGAAGTCAGCAACCCCTGTCAGGAGATGTAGCTATGACCTTATTAACAGCACATCATTTTTGCTTGGCAGCTTTCTGTGCTTGTGTACATAGCCCCATTGTCTCAGTAATGAAAAATATATCACATTCTAAACCATCGGAGAAGGGTCTAGGGGTTTTCTGAAAGGCAGGTCTGCCCATGGGAGCTGCCACATGAATTTACAAGAAGCAAAGTGTTACACATGGTTAGATAAGTGGGTTGAGTCAGAAGGCTCTTCCTGAGCTTTCTTCATACAATGCAGGCAAAACTGAAATGGAGTTGGGCAGTGGGGAAGGTGGGATGGAGGAGGCAGGAAGACTGCCTGCTTTTTCTCTACAGCCCTAAATCCTGCTCGCCTTCAAGCTGTAGCCAGCTCTTTCCCCTCCCCTTTTTTATACTATCTCTTGTGAGCATGCAGGAGAAACTCACATTTATACTTTGTGAAAAAGCAATATGGTGTACTGTATTAATACCAATGTCGTCCCTTGTTTGCATTACCTTGGGTCTTACGAGCTCACGGGCCGCAATTCCACTGTGCTAAGCACTGCACAGGCAGAATAAAGCAACAATCTGCTGTCACAAAGAGATTATGATTTAAACACAAGATGAGGAA
The DNA here is from genome assembly GCF_000690835.1 of Fulmarus glacialis. Taxonomy (NCBI): domain Eukaryota; kingdom Metazoa; phylum Chordata; class Aves; order Procellariiformes; family Procellariidae; genus Fulmarus; species Fulmarus glacialis. Next base: position 20,305 of record NW_009226291.1, on the reverse strand, counting down.
AACCAGATGGATATAGACAGGCAAGAAGAATAGGGTGACAACAATGAGAGAATTAGTGATGTAGGCTCTAAGGCAGAAGAAATGCCTCCAAAACCTTTGGCAATCATTAGACTGTTGGAATGTGAAGTTCTCTGCATTGTCCTCAGTTTGCCCAGTTTTTCCCTCAAGGATCCCTCTGTCCTTTTATTCAAATGAGCATTTCTACTGAATGAATATTAATCATTTTACATAGGAAAAAAAAAGCATAAGTGAGTAGAGTTTAGAAGAAAAATAGTTGGAAAAAGGAATCTTCTCTGATATACCAGAAAAATGCATTAATAGGTAATTTACATGAATAATCTAGTATGCATATCATGGAAATAGATTATAACCGCTATGCTTTTCTTCCTGACAAAATGATCTGTAATTTACCTGATAAATCACCCAGAGGTATTTGTCTTCTCTTGTTCTATTAGCTGTGTATTGAATTACTTGTTTCCTGTTTGGAATACAATACACTAAGTGTCTATCACTAATGGGTTTACTGTTATGCTCTCCCCTAATGAAATTAAAGTGTACTTTTAAAAAATGGATCCAGTAGAATTTTCACAGAATTTTTATGCTATTTTATTTTATCAACAAAAAAATTTGCTTAATATAGTTCTAAGTCCAGTTCTGCCCTGCAAACTGAAAGCTTGGCTCACTCTATATTCAGTTTCTAGGTGCAGATTTTCAGCAGTGCTCAGCATGCGCAGTTGCTGCAGAGGTTTTTTGGATTGTTCAGAACTGCTGAAAAAAAAACCAGTTCTGAATGGGCAATATAAGGTGTAAAATATTGGTTTGGTTATTCTATTGCATAGGTCAGGGTTAGGTGTTTTTTTGTGAGTCATTTCTAAATTATTACACCACCAGCAGTAATTCATTGCACTGATTTATGTAAATAACGTTAGCACCTGCTGTAGGTGGCACTAGGCACCTGTACTGACAACAGCAGTTATGGCCTGTTAAGTGGGAAAAGACTCAGCACAGCTGAATCTCAGGTTCCCTGCAAATTTTTCTTCCTCCAACAAAAAAATCTTAGAAGAACGTGTCCTTGACTGTGGCATGTGAATGCTGTTGCGTTTTCTCATGCCTTTGGAAAAGCAGCAGTGCCTGGCAGAGATTTCACAGCCCATTAGGACCAGTTTCCAGGGATTATCTCAAGATATCCAATCTGGACTTAAACTTTGGTGCTGCAGAGGGTCTAGCTGAGAAGCAAAATGCTTGAAACTCACAAGTCTTCTTGCAAAAATTTCTTTGGGCTTTTGGTTCACATGATTTTTTACCAAATATATAACACATTAATATTACACATTTCAGAGTCATTACATTGTCATGGCTTAACTATGATTAGCTTAATCTGTTAAAATAATGAATAAATCATGGCTAATAATATCTTTTCTTGATCTTATTATAGTCTCTGAAAATCAGAACATCCATAACAAGCTCAGAATATACGTTCATAAGTCACAACTCCTGGACTGTTTCTAACTGTATTTTGGGGCTCAAATATAAAAATATGCATCAGCTTGAAATCTGACTAAATTTAGAAAGCACTTGCAGTTTTGAAATACATCGCTTCAATATCTCTGAAAAGAATACAACTGTTAAGTTAAGGGATAGTCTACAAATGCCTCTCAGAAATGTCAGTTATTTAATGTCTGTGACATTTCTTCTCCCAAAGCAAAATAAATAGAAGTGGTTTGCATACTCAAACTGGACAGTCAAGAAAAGAGGTAGACTTTTAAATAAGAAATTTCTGACTAATCTGAAAAAATTAGGTGAAAAATAATTTTCGGAAACAGTGATTAAACATAACTTTGTAGGTGACTAAACAGTTAAAAGCCGATGGGATATTCAGATTAAAGGCACTTCGCACAACTGTCGGCAAACTTTGCTGGCATGAATTGTCTTAGCTTCACTAAAGTCAATGCCTGCTTCAGCTGAAAATCTGTACTCTGGTGCACACAAACAAAGGGTGAGGAGACATTTCTTATTCACATCGCGAGAGAGATCTGCAAAGGCCTGGGCGGCTGTGATGCCAACAAGCATGCTAATGCAGTATTAGAAAGTATTAGAATGAGGCCAGACTGCATGTCTGCCTCTGGTCTCTCAGACAAGCATTGAGGAGATGGATTGGATGGTACATACATCACAGTTTTGCAGAACTAGGGCAGGCTTGGCACAGAGCATGTCTGGACTGTTATATTTGGGATCAGCCAGTAGTCTAAAAACTTAAGAATATGAATGTCGTCTGACAGCATTTGTGAAATCCTGCTAAAGCAGGAGACTGGGGCTTTACAGTCCTAAATGTCACTGCTGGAACCATTGCCAGGACATCAAACGAGTCAAAAACCCTTTCTGTGTCAAGACTAGGCTGAGGACTAAAGAGTCAGGAAGTCTCCTCCTGAAACGTTGCAGGCACTATGGTCGGGGTAGGCACTGCTGCAAGGGTCCTGCGGCCATGCGAAGTCACAGTGTCTGTACAGTGATTGCCCAACATGGGAACTGACTTCTACAGCTCAACTTGTGAAGGTTTACCAACCTTCAGTATCAGCCATGAGACAAATACGACAGTACGATTCCTCTCTCCAGCTCTATGTCCTTCTGAGCCTTCCTGTTTGAAGCTATGATCCAAACAAGCTATGAGATAATTATTACGGCCACAATTAGTCCAGCCACTCCTCTGCACTGGAAAAAAGACCCATCAGGAAAGAAGCGTTAGTCTTGGCAGACTTAATCTTTGCTTATTCTGATTTTTAGTTCAGATCAGAGAGAAGCCTAGAGTTCCCAGGGATGCTTCTAGGTGAGATCAAATGCGATTCAGAAATCTGGGAGAGGATTTTCATTATTGTTCAAGCAGAACTAGAACAATTCTTTGAACTTTGCTGCCTTCTAGTAGGTGTTTGTGATGCTCATTTAGTGAGAAGGGAAGGGCAGCAAAATTAGTTTGTTGTGTTTCGAAATGTCATTGATTTAGCTGTTTCTGATAGGTTTAAAACTATTCAGTAGGGTTCCTTTCATAGCATCCATACCTGTTTAAATGAACCTTACCCCTGGTGGTGCTTCAAAGGCAGGCAGCTTCAAAGATTCATCTTCATCTTCGTTCCATACCTAGAGGATGTAACTCTTAACAGAGAAACATGTGCTTGCTCTCTGCTGTAATTATTTTTATTTGCCGTAGGGAACCTTCAATTCCTTCTTTTCTGAATGGTCCTTCAGCCTTTTAGTTTCATTAATGCTTCCCACCAAAACCAATTAGTGATGACATGTGTGCCCTAGTTCTTCTCATAATTTGTGTTCTCTGGCAAGCTGTTTATGAGGACAAGATTGCAATCTGATTTATGATGACCTTATGATTTTTATTTTAAGTAAGAAACCAGAGACTGAAACAACACAGTAAGCCATGTAGTCAATCCATCTGCCCACACAAATTGTTCTATAAGGCACATTTCTCATTATTTTTATCAAGTTTAGCTTTTAATATCTATGAGGCTATTCTACAAATTAACAGACTTCTTGGTTTTGCCACTAAGACACTTAGTTTTCCCACATTTTGCCTACATTTTAGCTACAATTTTTTTCTGGCTGTATTAGCCAACGATAAACATCATTCCATTAATGATCACCAGCAGTCTGGATGGCTACTATTTGGCCTTCTATTCAGAAGTGGTGCTGATTTTTAAAACTATGAGTTGTGTCCTGGCTAAAATGCAGTGCAATAGTGTTTCTCTTAGCATGAGTTTCCTCCTGTTAAGCAGTTGGTTCCTCATTTACTCGTAGGCGTTCTCTAGATCTACACAGCTTCACTATTCTGTAACTTTTAGTGGCTGCAATCAGATGTAGCGTTGATTAGTACTGAAAAACACAAAGATAGATTTTTCAACAAGGGCTGCTCTTTATTTGGCTTGATGCAGAGCTACTTGATATCTGGTTGGCTTCCAGTCTAGCCATTATTTATAACGTACTGTCCTGTAAGCATTTGACTGAGCAGGCTAAGCATTGTGAAAACCAATGATGAAACCTCATCTTTATTAACTGTAAATCATACTTCTAGTTATTTATCTCCCCTTAGATGCTATTACTGGCTATACTAGCTAGAATTAATTTTCTGATAATGAGGATTTGGCCTGTTTCTCTCTCTGTCGGGTCCATTTTATGTGCTGTACACACACAGGTTACCCACATCGGTATTTTTTGTCATCTGAGCTGTCTTTATAGCTGCACAGCTAGCAGTGAAGTGCACCATTCCAGAAGTCGAGACATCTGATATCCAAAAAAAGGACAATCCAGCAGCACTGAGAGCTTTCCTGTTGCGTGGCTCTGTGGCAATTCACTGATTCCTGGTGTAATGGTCTGACTGGCATCTCTGCAACTCTAACCCTGAAAAGGGTAAAGGGGAGCTTTGTAAGGTGTCTGACCCATATATCGCTACAGACTCAATATTGCAGGACTGGATGGTCAGACTATGATCTATGCCTAATGATTACATGCTTAATGTTATGTTTAGTAGACGGTGTCCAAAATGCTGAGCAGAAGTGGCTCCAACGAGTTGTTTCAGGGGGACTGATTAAATCATGCTGAAGGGTGAACCCAGAGAAAAATATAGTGAAATTGCCTTTTTAGGGCCCAGGTACCCTCCTGTCTGACATTTTCCTCCTTCCTAGACTATTTGTAAGAATGTGATTTATTGCTCGCATTTTCCCCACTGTTGTTCTCGGCTTCTGCAGTGGCATTGGAATGAACGCTAACACTTTTCCAAGTTTCTGACTTCATTAACAGCCCACAAAACTGGACTAGAGTCTATTAATTCCTGACTTCTTCACTTTGTAATAAGTTTCTTCTGTTCACTTTTAGCTATAGCAAAAGCTTAAATCTCATGTTATTAAGATTTTGGTTTTAAGCAAACTTCTTTTTAGGGTGGGGTTTTTCCGGCTTTGGTTAGTAGAGCAGGGTGACATTTAGCCTTAGTCACTCTGGTTTAACTATTACAGTCTTGCGAGACAGGGCTGTCTCCAACCCCGGATTACTGACGCAATCCTGATAGTTGGATGCTGATTTTTCACCAGAGTGATCTTTTGTAATACTGTAGCTCAAGTAGGGCGCAGTTTTATATGACTGGAAATCTATCAGTGTGTCAAGGTTAGGTCACTGCGTGGCAGCCAGACAGGCATATTTTACACACGCAGATGAAATTCTGAAACTCTGCTCATGTTGCTTAGCCACAGCTGTAGCTTCTTTTATTATCTAATTCTCCTAAAAGGATTCCCTGTGGGAGACAGCAGGCTGCTTGCAGTTACCACTTTGCTCTGTGCAGTTTACAAAAACTCTCTCAGACTCAAAAGCAAGAGTATGGACTATACTATATTTGAATTCCTGAATTACATAAGTGGCCAGGAAACCCCATAGAGACTGGGGAAGGAAGCATAAAGTAAACAAATTGATCAGATTTACTAGCCCAGTCCAACCTCTGGAAATCAAACCATAAAAAAAAGTAAAAAAAAAAAAAAATCCTTTCAGATAGTCTGTATTTTTTTCTTGTTTGTAATTAGACACAATAAAAGGGTTCTGATCTTCTAATAACTGCTTTTCTCCAAAAGTAATTTCTCTCAATGTGACTGAAAACATTATAGGGTTCAAATTTTCACAGCGAGTAACTACAGTAAGGGACTTAGCTCTGGATGTGGGATCCAAATGAAAAGCAGCCTGCTTTTCAGAAGGGTTGTAAGTTCCCACCACACAAAACACTTCCAGAAGTAAGTCCCTTTTAGCTAGATTCCTGAGTATGAGTCTGGGTCCCAGTGTCAGGCTGCCAAATTCAATCGTCCCACAAATAGGTCGTATTGCCAAAATAAGCAACTTAATTTTTAACTAGATTTTCAAAGTCAACAACCCAGTGCCCCCTACTGTCCAAGTACTCTTACTAGCAGGTAAGAATTACATTAAAAGGCCTTCTAACCACTATTCTTCTATTTAATTTGTCCTCTGTCTTCTTACAGTCCCTTTTAAAAAACCTGTTGCTACATTTTCAAAGTGGATTCTGATTTTATATGCAACAGAAGACATGAGCCTTTCTTAATTCACTCTACCAAATCTAATTGTGATTCGTATCTGTCTAACGCTGTTTATGTTGAAAGCCTTTTAATTATTCAGATAGTCCTTGTAAGACAGGACAATAAAATTCTGTAGCACAGAAAAAGCTGCTGGCTTGACATTAAAGATATGAAGATTAAATAAATGCCAGAAATTGATTTTAGAAAACTTCTGCTTCTTCAACAGGACCTCAGAATGGCTGCGGTGGTTACTTGACAAATTCAGCTTACAGCTTTGGCTCTCCAGTCTCCAATGTGACCAGAAGATATGAGAAAAATCTGGACTGTGTATGGATCATAACTGCACCTGTGAACAAACTGATCAACCTCACCTTCACCTCATTTGTGCTTGAAGCACAGTCTTCTCAGGCTTGCCGATATGATTATGTCAAAGTAAGATAACTGCGTATTTTAACAAGAAAATATCAGTGAGATACAATCCATTATCCTCTTCATGAGGCTAAAACTTAATTAATAGAAAATGGTCTTATGAAGAAATTAAATTGCTTAATATAATTACAATTTTTTTGTTGGGTTAGATCACTACTCCAGATGACATTCTGCCTTTTTGGAAACCAGTAAGAGTTTTAACATTGTTATGGGGACATGCTTCTGGTCTTAGACTGCCTATATAAATGAGTATTTATTTCACAGAATAGAAACAAAACAAAACTCAAGCACTTTGAAAGTAAACTTGCAGATTCATTATCACACACGACTGTTTGAAAGGACTTTAGTTTATAAAATTTTGAATAAATAAGTCTTGACGCTCAATGCTTACCTGTGAAAGCTATTTTCTTGGAGATGAGCGTAGGATAGCAGAATGCTGCTAAGCAAGATCCACGAAGGAGTGTTATAGATCCTGTTGAGCAGTAGAGATGCTCAATGAAAGTAGGAATGTCTACATTTTGGTGAATAAAATCAATCTTTGTCATTGAAAAGCGCTTTGAGATTATATATAAAAAAGAAATCAGAATGCCAAATTAAAATAGAATAAATTTTTGATAGATTTGCTGAGACGGGACCAGAATGTTCCATAATGAGATTTACACTGTCCAACAGAATTAGTTAATATGGCAGTGAATAATAATAGTCATCAAGAACATCCTGTTAAAGCACAAGAGCACCTACTGTACTTTCAAGTAAAAGAAATTATAATGTCAGGAGAGGTCAGAGAATTTTATTTCTATTTATTTGTTTATTGTGCCTAAACTGTTAGTGGCTTATATAGTTTTCTTATTTCAGCTTTATGATGGATATAATGAAAATGCCATTTTAGTTGGCACATTCTGTGGATCTACAACGCCAGCTCCTTTTCTTTCTACCCACAATTCCTTAACTGTGGCATTTATCACAGACAATTCTGTGGAAAGGGAGGGTTTCAATGCTACCTACACCACAGTGGATCGTAAGTATATGTATATATGTATGCATATATTTTGTCGTGACTCTTTTGTGGAAATGCATATTTGAATAATAAATCATCCAAATTTGTTCTAGATATAGGGCTCAGGAACGGGCAAAGACAGTCCTTAGCACAGCATCTACAAGGAAGCTAAAAGCAGCACTGCTAGAGCCCAGTGCAATTCTCTTCGGCCTTGACTGGTTGCTGGGTGGCTGTCAGTCTGGAGTGCAAACCAGTAACGCACACTGTTAACAAATACGCTGATACTATAGGGAACAAACATCTATTTGAGTTTTATGACATACATTGACACAGCATAAGCATGTGTTTTACTCAATTTTTTTTTCTTCTAGAGAGTCACAGGTAAATACAAAAGTATATTGTCCAGTATAGTTTTGCTCAATAAATATTTTTCCCCAGTTGGAAAGGTTTTCACTCTGATGCATTTATTACTGTTTTACACAGGACTGTGTGGAGGAATTTATAATGCAACTTCTGCATCCCTGACTGCAACATCTCCTAACTTCCCAAATGAATATCCACCGTTTACTCTCTGTACTTGGGTCATTGATGCCCCTCCGCAGCAGCAAGTCAGGGTGGTGGTAGATGCCTTCCACCTTCATTCCAGCCAGGACTGCTCTCAGAACTACCTGGAGTTCCAGGACTCGCCAACAGTAAGAAATTTACAGTTGGTACCATCCCCCATTCACATTCAGCTCCTTTCACTCTTTGTAAAGAGAGGGGAAACCCATCATTTGGCAATAGATTAATTGATGATTCTGTGTGAGGGGCTCATCCAAAGCACTTAAGGTGTGTTAATTGGTACACAGACTTCATGGAAGCACACATTGAATTAGACCTGGTAAGTGTTACACAATTTTTCACAGTTGCACCAGGTAACAGAGCTGCCAAACGTAACATCCAGAAAATACTGCCCAACAGCAAGTTTTCATTAACTAATTGTACTTCCTCCCATCCAAGAACCATAATAAAAATCAATATTCATGCCAAGAAGAGTGTTTGTAAAAAGCACCAGGAAAAAAACTGTTTATATCCCTTGTATTATATTATTCTAAACCTTCTTCATTGTTTCTTATTTTAGCATGAAAATACCTGTTACATTTGATTTGTTTCTCATAATAATTGAACATAAAATGTTGAGACATTATGAAGTGATTTCCACAAGAAGTTTAAAATGTGTTTGCATAACTGGTATAGAAAGCGTTGAGAGATTTATTCACCTCAAGTTCAGTAAGTAGAAAACTGAATTATATCATTAAGTAACTTTCAACATGTATTGAATTCCAGCACAGCCAAGGATCAGTCCATAGATTCTGTGGCACTGAAACTTTTCTAGTCCCTGAATTTTATTCTTACGATCGCACGGCCATCGTGACTTTCAAATCAGATGAATATATGACTAACAATGGAGTCAGATTTACCTATCAAGCTACAGGTAAGCTTGAAGAAATGTCTAAAAAAAATACCTACTGTTCTCTTTGTTTATTCCATACAGTGAAATGCAATACAGAGATCTGAAATGCTTACATGTTTCTGGTTTTCTGTCTCAAGGTTGCAGCAGAGAATATAACCAGTCATTTGGTTACCTGAAGAGCCCTGGCTGGCCTGGTCGTCACCCCAATAATATGGACTGTTCTATCATTCTACGAGCTCCCCTGAATCACACAATTTCTCTCTTTTTCCATGCTTTCAGTTTGGAAGACAGCATCCAATGTTCACGTGATTTCCTAGAGGTATCAAGCAAGTATACACATTTTGTGGACCTGTGTCAAAATCTGCTGAATTCAAAGGATATTAATAAGCTTGGACGAAGTCTGAGCTGAACTGACTAATTTATTGCTACAGTTTTATGGTGAAAGGTACTCAGATGTATAGTAAGAGGTTAAATAATACAGACTATAGTAAGTCCAAAACCAATGAATAAATAGTTTCATTATCAGCTAACTCATCTTTACCTAGCTCTTGTTGATGTTACCCAGTTAACAGAGCAAGCCGGGATAGTTTTCATCCGATATTAACATCTGTGCATGAACAGAAAGCCATAAATCTGAGTGCTTTCATTCCAGCAGTAGATGCCATCTGCTTGATATTTTTCGTAAAAAAATGGTTTTTTCTAAAAAAGCATTTTTTCTTTAAAAAAAAAAAAGGCGCTCTAGTAACAAGTGTAGGATACTTGCAAAGGTACCCTGTGTCAATAAAAAGCATATCCTCCTACACAATCTTCACTCTGTCCTTTCACGCTTGTTGAATGTTTCCCTATTCACTGGTCAGATGACAAAAATCAGATGTCTGTGGCAAAATCATTATTTAGTTCTCCTTTCATATCCTCTTTACTGTCTCAAGAAATGGATCTGTGCACCAGCATTATTGGAGCTGAGAAAAAAATCAGATTAAATCTGAGCTATGTAATATGATCTGTGTCTTAATGTGACCAGGGAAAAGAGTGGTCTGCAGGGTAAAGTATTAATCTTTTCATCTGGAATATTAACATTTCTTATGAAAAGTAAAACATGGGCTTGAATTGCAAAAGTGCATCTTAGCTACTAGTCAAGTAATTTTTTCAGTCAGGAGATGTACCAAACCATAAAATTTAGCTACCTGTTTCTGATGATACTTGTTCTGTGCAATTACTTACAAAATTCAGACAGACTGGTTAATGGTCTCTTTTTCCTTCTATAGAGGAATATATAGTAGGAAAAAATAACTATTAAAAAGACAATTATGGTATGCATGCAAATCACTACATGGTTTGTGCTTATATCATTGCATAATTGTACTGGTGTGTAACTGGCATAGGGATTTAATGTTGACAATGTTTTTTTGTGTCCCTTGAAGGTCAGAAATGGGAGTGATGTGCAATCACCACTACTTGGCAGGTTCTGTGGAAACACTGTGCCCAGTCCCATCTTCCCCAAAAATCATGTTGTCTACCTTCGTTTCAAGAGTGATTTTTCAGGGGCTCATGATGGATATGAAATTACTTGGACTTCATCATCAAGTGGTAAGACTGTAATTAAAAGTCATTCCACTTAGCAATTCTAAATAGAGGGAAAATACAAAAATGTGGAATTTAGCCTGCTCAGTTTGGGCCCTGCCTCAGCAACACTGAAGATCTTCCCAAGCACCCAGAGTCCACCCTATTCAGTCACTGGAGAGAGGTAGTTGTTCCTAAAGACCAGTGGGGTGAGATCCATTTTATGTGATGGAAGCAACTCCCTCTCTCTAATGTTGACTTTAGCAACCTCAGAGGATGTAGTCCACTTAAGATGAAGATCTACCTCTTTCACTGAGAGGTCAGAAGGTATCAGGTCTATCTTGGGATCCACAGGTGGTGGTGGTGGTGACTCAGCCTACTCCATTAATAGTGCAGTTGTGATATGCCCTAGGATCTAGGCACTGCTAAGCCTGAAGAGAACTGAAATTTGCCCCAAGAAAATAACCTAACTATAATGCTGTGTAGTGACTACATCATATCCACATTCATAAATGGCTTATGAAATGGCAGCGAACAGCTGGTAATAGTTTGTTCATGACACTAAATTACTGGAGGTAGGAAAGCTCATGGCCAGCTGAAAAGCACTGCAGAACAACCTTACAGTATGGAGTGCCTTGGTGACGAAAAGGCAGATAAAGTAGGGAAGTGTTGATGAAGAACGTGGGCAAAAAACAGACAATCCTAACTTTACTTACAAAAATATGGGCTCTGAGTTGACTTTTAGTACTCAGCAACAAGATCTTGGGGGTAAAATAGTTCCATGAAAACAAGAGCTCACTGCTCACTAATAGTCAAGTAGGCTAGCACAATGCTAGGAATTGTTGGGAAAGGAAGGGAGAACAAACAGACAGCCACTGTGTAAATCCACAGTTCACACACAAATTGAATGATGTGCCCAGTTTTGGTCTCCTCCTCTTATAAAGAATCTAGCATAACTAAGGGCTCAACACAAAAAATGGCTTCTGTATGAGGTGTGCTGAGACTTTTTAATCTGGTTAAGAAACTACTGAGGTCTATAAAATTTAGTGATATTGGATGATAAATAGCGATCAACTGTTCATTGACTTTTCCCATAGAAGAACTAGAGGCCATCAGATAAAGCCAGGAGGTGGTAGGTTCAGAACAAACCAAACAGAACAGTTCTTCACACAGTATGCAGTTAAGCTGTGGAGCTCCTTCCCATCAGATGCTACAAATGTACATGGATTCGAGGGCTACCTGAACAAGTTCATGGAAGACATCTGATAAAGACTGTTAAATACAAAGATGCCATCTCTGGGAGCTGTGAGCTGAAAATTTTTGGAGACTGTGAGAGTAATCTGGGGCATGATCTGCACATGCTTACTCTTATTCTATAAACTTGCATTTCTCCCAGGGCATCTGCTTCTGCCCACTGTTGGAGATTGAATTTTGGTATAAATGGCTTTTAGTTTACTTAATATGACTACTTTCTCTGAGTTGTTCTCTGTATTTTTCTATCAATCAGATGAGGATTCACTACTTTTCATTCCAAAGAACAGCCAAAGAGAATTTGTCTCTAGTTGAGTAGTTGGGAACTGAAATGACCAAGGCACTGACTTAAGACTTTGGTTCCTGTTTCAAAGAGTTTTGATTTGTAATATCCAGCGATAGTCTAATGCCCACTGCATATTCTTCTCAGGCTGCTGAAGCTGGAGCCTCAGTTTTGTCTCTTATTGGAATGATGCTCTTATCCACATTCATTGTTCCAGCTCCCAGCGTCTCTCTCTTTCAGTGCTACTACTAATACTGTGCTAATGTACTACATCATGTAGTATCTTGTGAAGCTAAGCCTTCTAAGCTAATTAACAATGTTTGTTTCCAGGATGCGGAGGAACATTATACGGCAGTGCTGGCTCATTTGCTAGTCCCAGCTACCCTGCAACTTACCTCAACAACACTGACTGCGAGTGGGCCATTACTGTGCCCAAGGGACGAATTGTCACAGTGAACTTTGATTTCATCAGCATCGATGACCCAGGGGATTGCAGTAGCAACTATCTGATCCTTTACAACGGCCCAGATGCCAGCTATCCCCCAGCCGGGCCATACTGTGGGATGGTATGTATTCCCTACTGTCTGTGACCCTGTAAGCGGTTAAAATGTATCTTTACTGTTTTGTGGTTAGGATTGTTTCCCCAATTCTGGCACGAGTTCCATACAGATGAGCAGAAGTGAAGGCATAAGGCTGGTGGCACCTTAGAAGCCTTCTGATGCAGACCTTACAGTGACATCTAGTGGGAGGCATCGTCAAGCTATTTTGCTCTGTATTTAGTTGTATTTGTGATTTAAACGTTTGTAATACCCTGATACTGCAAAAGCAGTATCTAGCACAGACCTGAGGTCCCTTCCAAATTGTGATCCAATCTGTGCCTCAGTTTTAACTCTCTGACTGGCTTTTCCAAAGGATCTTGGTGTTCTATAAAGCTTTTCATTTTTCTTGTCTTTACTTTTAGGATACAAACATCTCTCCATTTACTGCTACATCTCATCAAGTCTATATAAAATTTCATGCTGAATATGTGACTTTACCATCAGGATTCCAGTTAAGCTGGACGAGCTAGAACACTGTCTAGGAGAAATATATTACCGTTCCTTGCTGTACTGAAGAGACTTGTGATCATAAAATAAGTTTGAAATTTGGTTACGATAATTGCAACTGAAGTAAGGCCTTTTAAAAATCACTGTAAGTGTAGCTGTTACAAATTTAGAATTCTGTCAAAAAAATATGATCTCCCATTGTACTGAAAATAAACTATTACCTACTCAACTGTGAAAATGAGGATATGCTGGTTTTTGAAACATATTTTTTGTATTCTTCTACATAATTTCAAATGCTCTGAGTAAATATGCCAAAGTTTTACATTTAATGCTGTAGGAAGTGAATTAGCCAGGATAAAACATAAACACAAAATATTCCACATAAAGTTGATAAGAGGAGCTAAGATATGAAGTTGTCTTTAATTAGTTCTATGGTTATGTGTTTTTGTCCCAAGCACCTCTGAAAGCGTTACCTAAATTTTTATTCAAACTACAATAAAATCAGACATTGCTAAAAAATGGCCCCTGTCCTGCTACCATTTACACAGATAACTTTGCTGAAGAACTTTCTGTAATACTGTGGATTGGGTATAAGAACCCGGCTGAATAAGTACTCAAGCATTCACTGAGGTTTAACACAGTAAGGATGTGCCGTGGTACTAAATCTTAATCACATCAAGAACTTATGTCAGGATCATGTTCAATATACACAAATACCTGTGATTATATTTATTAAGTTATATCTTTAAGCTTCAAAATCTATTTTACAACTGAATTTATGCAAAACTTGTGAGATTTTTCGTAACCAATTCACCTTCCTAGTCAACTTGTAGGCAACTTCCTAGACATTTGTAAAACAGATATAACTTCAGAATAGGGCAAACATAAACATATCAGTTGACTTGTGACTAGAATTAGTTTGTTCCTTCCCGAGGCTAACACACATCATACGTAAAAAAGTTCTTGGTGGATGTTCCTTCCCGAGGCTAACACACATCATATGTAAAAATGTTCTTGGTGGGGTCTGCAGAGGACACTGTTTCCCACCATGAAACATTTTTTATCACAACCCTTTTTATCAAGAACGAACGATCAATTCATTTCCTGAATGTCACCCGTGATGGACAGGCAAGAGGAATTTACACAGCAGCAGAGGAACATGGGCCTCATGAGAACTCTCCCTTCATAACTATGACAAAGAGTCAGTCACAGTGAAAGTAATTCCTTAATGAGATTGTTGTAATAATTAATTATGAAATGACATTAAACTGTTAATGGCAGTTTTAACAAAATTAGGAACTCTGAAAATTTCCCAGTGAATGCCGAAAAAGCCATCATTCCACAAACATACAAAATTTCATAGTGGCTGAGAAGCCATCCTGAAAAAGAAAATGTAGAAAACACAAAACAGACAAAAAGGGCAAAAAGGTAGATGGTAAGCTATAAAACACAACTCAATCTGTTAATAAGTTAGAAAGAGAGAAACCTATGAACTCCCAGTGGCCAATAGAATTAGATGTAAGCCAGCATTTTAGAATTGTCCAAGCACCAAGAAAAACCTAGCCTGTACTCCTGCTAACATGCTGAAGTATAACATGGAAAAAGGAGAAATATCCGTATTTGGATCAAACTAGGACACATCTATGTCCTACTGAGCTGCTGGCAGAACAGGAAGTTCCTCTAATAAGGGAAGACATAAAAAGACCATATAGTCAAATTAAACATTTTCAGATTAGTGGCCGGAAAACTTTTGCCATGCCAAACTGATTTCATATTAGCAATCAAGGGACAACACAATCTTTGACCATAAAATGTATTAAAAAGCCCATAAAGAGGATAGCAAGCAGTAAAGAAAACAAAGTCATCTGAACCACCTGGAGATAAAGCTACCAAATAAGCTCTAAAGATAGCAGTGTGTAAGACACTGCAAGTACAATCAAGCGTGGCTTCGGCTGTTTGCCTGCAGAGATCAGGAGGACTTTATTTCTTCCTTGTGGACGGCTGCATCACTGGGCTTTGTGAATGTCGATTGTGGTTTTGACCTTCCTATGAATGACCGTGGATTTGGTGCAGGTGGTGCAGAGCAGAGAATGCCCTCAAGATCTGGCTGCTGTCTCTTGCTGCTAGGTGGCTGGTCATGGAAGCATCAGAATTTAGGCAACAATTGGCTTGGCAAGAACACTGTCATTTTCTGTATTTCACCAGCCTGGAGCACAGCTCAGCTGGAAGCCACAGGTGAAAGGGAAGGGCATGTCTCCCCCAAACAGCTCCCTGCCACTGTGGGTAGTGCTCTGCAGCACGTTCATTTCTCTTGTTAGAAGTGGATCACGCCCTGACGGACAATGAGTTCTCAGGTTAAACCTTGGTCTTGTCGGGAGTATGACAGAGCATAAACTGACAAAAAATACAAACCTGTACATGGTTTTAATGAATGAAGTTAATTAGTGTCTTTTTGAGACTGGTATCAGCCACACATTGTACAGTTTATGGACACAAAGTTGAGTTCCCCGAGGACACCCCCGTCCCCATGCTTGCCGCACTGAGGCTGGCCTACTGTTGACTCAGTGAATAGTATGTAGGTGTGCTCTGGTGACCTGTGATGTGCATGAGGCCATTCTGGTAACACAACCTTTGGCCTTAAGCTCGAGAGGGGAACTGCAGTTATACTGATGAGTTTGCTGAAATTTGTGCTTCAAAAAGATTCATTTCACTAAGAGAAAAAGCACGTTTCACTTTAAAGCAGGTTAAATGTTTTCGGACATTTTTTGATATGATAAATACTTGGTCTTGGCATGACTTTCTGTCACAATGTCAAACAAATTTTATGGAATCATTGAACTTCTGCAGAAGAAAAGACTAAGGAGCACTATGAATGGGAAGAAGAGAAATTTGTAAGATGTTTTTTTTTTTTTTAATCTAACAATAACTAATGCTTGGTGCATCTTTAAATGTTACAAATACTCCATACCTGTGCATAATTTTATTTACAAATGAGTAAAATGCATGAGGTTCTTTAGAAAAAAATGAAAGTCCAGCAGAGAATTTGTGCTCATGAAGACTGTTGAATGAAGCTGCTGGTACAAGGTTCAATTGATCTAGCCCAACCGACTCTCGCCAAAAATAGTCAAAGTCTAAAATTAGAGTAAATTATCAAACCCATTCTTTAAAAAAACAGGAACAAAGTAACCCACTGCTGTCCTCTAACATTTTATATGAGGAACCACAACAGAAATACCACTGCAGAAGTATTAAAGTGGAGGTCCTTAGAGGAGAGAGCTGGTGCTAAGCCATGTTTCTGTCTTGGAAGGTAAGGAGTCATTTAGAACACTTGCTTTAAAATGAATGCACAGCAAAAGCAAACAGGAACAACTAAACAGATAATTTAAAAAGAATTATTCCATGAAAATTCTGTGTGTTTTTTGCAGTGTGCAATTCAAAAAACAAAATCTGTGTTTAATAAGATTTATGGCTTCATCTCACAATACTGGCATGAATATCTTTGCTTTTATGTCTGTGCACATTGCTGTCTATTTTATAAATAATGTCGTAGTTCTGCATGCTGCGTGTCCATATTACGATACCTGCATGACTACAAACAACCTCCCCCGTCAATGACAAAACACGGATAATGAACATGCATGTTTTTAACTTACGTGTAAATCTTCTGCATGTTACTATATATATTTATTCTTATATAAAGGTATAATTTACAAGACAGTTATATATGAATGGTAAGCATTCCAAAGACTAGGATTTGAAGAATAAGCACTAAAAGGTCCGTAACAGTATTTTTTAATTGCCCTTCCCATGTGGCGGGGCTATTCTTTATGAACAATAAATGCAAACTAATTCCAGAATGAGATCACTGGGGCTATAGTTACTTGAAGTAAAGGAGAGAGAAGATATACAGCTAAAATGCTAGAAATTGTGGTGCTGGTCAATTTAAAACATTAGCTAATTTTAGTTAAATTTACAAAGCAATTTTGGCTGAAAAACAGTTTTCACTTGGCTCATAAAGCAAAGGAGGAGGTGTCTCAGTGTCCCACAGTAACTCAAGATAAGTGTCCTAGGCATCAGAATTAGCATATTTAGTGTAATTATATTTTTGTCAGCTGCCAAACTAAAACCGCAGAATTATTCTGCAGTCCTGATTAAAATGAAATGTAACAAAAATTCATAGCATTGACTACTGTTCATAATAACAACAACAGCAACAATACAGGATTACTAACAAATAAATGTTTAAAATGTTGATTAGCTGATAATAAAAATAGAGGCCAAATTCTAGAAGTTTGCTTTTATAAGGCAAAGATCAGCAAAATAAATATTGTGTGCCAGTTGTCACACATAGTTACTGTAATGTTGATGGATACATTTTTAGTAGCAGTGCCTAGCAGTACACAACCGTTTTTGCAGGTGCATGTTGCTGTTGTATCGTTTTGATGATACGCTAACCTGCATTAACGTTGACCGTTATGATAGCTTTTCTTGGAAGGGAAAAACAAAAGGATAAAAATGGAATAATAATGTAAAACCTCATTTCCTTGGTTAGAAGAACTACCTAGGAGAGCCAGAGCAAGGGCAGCGTCAGAGCCGCTCGTCCCCTTGCTGCCCCCCAGCATAGCGAGAGGAGCAGCGGGAGGCATGTCCAGCGGTTGCTGTTCAGCTGGAGCAGGCTGGGGGGAACGGGTGCAGGGAGCAACTTCTCCCTCCTCTTGCCACCACACGGCAGCTGCAGCTCTGCCATACGATCCTGGCCATGCATCTACCTCAGTCACCTACTTCAGCCTGCTATCCTAAGGACAGAAGGCATAGGCCAGCCACTGCAAAGAATTCAGGCATTTGCTTTACAAACCAAGTGACAAATTTAGAACAAATCTGACAGATATCAAAGATATTTTACAGTTGTTTCCTAAGCATTAAATCAGTAGCTGTATAGTACAGCGAGACTTAAATTGGAGAAGCCTGCACTGTGAGCTCAACCGCCGTAGATGGGGGGAGGGCTCCCCTGCCCAGTCCCCAGACACAGGCTGACCAGCCCTCGGGGGGGGTATAGAGCGAGCTGAGGATATTTGGGGTCAAAGGGGTTACAGAAGAACTGGATGTACTGGGAAGAGGTGGGGGGGGTAAGAGAGGGGAGATGGGGCTACTGCAGTGGCATAGGCCCTCTGCAGGAAATTAGTCTCGTGAGCATGACTGCTAATGGAATAACCTGAAAATTAAGATTTCAAGATTGGGGAATGACCTTGGACAGCGTGGCATGTGTACTTACCTTCCTGTGCCTTCTCATCCAGTTGGTATTTAGTGCTTCACGAGGAGCTGAGAAGCTTTAAAAGGAAGGCTTGACAGCGACTCCTCTTTGCCAAATCCAATGCAGACCTGACGAGGGTATTGATTAGTGCATCTACTCAGATGAAAGGTTTGCTAAAGCAAGAACCAAAGTAGATCGCATATAAGGTGTGAGTGATAGATGAACTATTTACACAACAAGAGGATAATGAAATTAGGTAGATGGTACCAAAAAACCCCATCCTGACAAAAGGGAATAATGGCAATATGTTTATTACGCAGGGAGTAATTAAATACTTCTACAGTAAGGGTAAAAGGCGGACATCCAGGCCACGTGCAATATAATACGCCATCGTTTTGGCCACTACATAAATGGGGCAGTGAGAAGCCAGGTGAGCTTCTCATCAGCCATGATGACAACGTTTTGTGAGTATCTTGTCACGGTCATGTGTACTTTATCTGTTTGTTGGAATAAGCAAGTTAGGACCGTATTTTATAGACAATGAATCTGCCTAAGTCTTTGCTACTAAATGAAGCCTGCGATGGTTCTCCATGAAACAAGAACAGTTGACATGCTGGCACCTACGTCTTTGGGACAACCGACTGGTGGCAATCAGGGCATTTTCTTAGACAGGAAAGGGATCCTGATTCATGTACCTGCAGACAAAAAGGAACTGTACATCATTGTCTTGTACATCTGAATGACCGTGTGTTCTGCTGAGCAATCTAGATGCAAGGAAGTTCTTCCAGCTGTGTTTTTTAAGAAAGATCTGAAAGCAGCCTGTAACTTCAGCAAAGGACTCAAGGTAGTAAACACCATTTAGGGATAAACATGCTGCAATTCTGCAACCCAGCATTAAACCCCTACATTCCTAAACAAAGAAAAGCTAAAGTTACACCTCCAGCAATGTTTCTCCTTTACTGGTTTAGGCACCTTCCCATTCATCATCTTGGTTTCTGTGGATATTATTTTTAGGCTTCTAAGTAACAGCGTGCAGTGCATAGAGAGCGTATATGCAAAATTCAAGGCTGTGGTTCTCAGTAGGTGGCCTGGCCTTAGGTCATTTTATAGATTTAGTCATTAATTGCTCTGAGCTTCCATATCTGTTGAATGACAGTAAGTAGGAGCTTCTAAACTCCTATTAACGATGTTATATGCATAAATACATTCTAAGCAGTAAGGCTGTAACTCCATCATGGTGTCAAGGTCAATTAAAAGTGCTCAGAACCTGGGCCCAGCCTTGTGACTAATTTTGCAACTAAAGTTGACTAGAAAAGCCACAAAGAAACCTTAAGAAGTAGAAACCACTGATTCATTGAACCCAGATTTTCTTGCCTTAGGTAGTCTTTGCCGAATTTCTGAGTGCTCTGAAACACTACTTGGTCAGTTCCTAGGGAGCCTGAGCTTTTCCAGCTTTTCTGCTGCTCCTCCTTTCTCCTGTTGCTGAGCCAGAGCTCCCAGGCTCCAGGACAGAGCTGACCAACTGCCCCGAGCACAGCCCTGCTGCTGTCCAGACCCCTGCCGGGGCACGAGGAGCTGCCACTGCTCAGAGCGCTCTGTGGGGAAGGGCACCTGCATGCACATTTCCCCTCTCTGCAAACGGTGCCATACCCATCACAACCCATCTCCTCAGGTTTAAGAAGTGCCTTCCAAGCGCTGAAAAATGGAAACGAGTGTTAATATTGTATTTTGAAAAGACAGCTGTGTAACCACGTGAGGCTTGTAACAGGAAAGGACGGATTAACCCCAGACATTGCGTTACCCCAAGTTCCCTCAGCAATCCAGGAGCACAAGCACCCCAGTGACCCTGCTGGGAAACGGGCCACCACCCGAGCAGCAGCACTACGGAAGCCGAGTTTCCTCTCCTCAGGTGCCAGTTCCGCCCCCGGTGCCTGGCGCCATGGTGGAAACCACACGGCAGCCCC
>NW_009226290.1:28447-31916 GCF_000690835.1 Fulmarus glacialis | reverse complement strand
AAGGAAGGAAGGAAGGAAGGAAGGAAGGTCTTAGCATGGCAAGCACGTAAGCTTGTGTGACAAATTTATGGGATAAAGCAATATTGCCAGACATCATTTGATAATTAGTGCCTAAAAAAAAAGGACCTTTTTCATGCTGGTTTGCTTCATAATTAGTTCCACACTTCAGAGTGACCACAGCTGCCAAGTAAGAACAATTGCTTATGTTTAATTTAGAACAACTCATATGTTTTTCAGCTAAATTAAACCAAAGCCAAACCGGGGATTTTGGAAAGCACTGAAAAGAAGGGGAACTCTGGAGTGTTTAACAGTTACTTCCTCATAAGACATGCCCAAGAGGAAGAGAGATGCTCTTCAGTCATGGAGCTGCTCTCCTAAGCATGAGGGGGATCACGCTTTCCTCCCTCTGCTTACTGATGCACCTGCTTCAGGATGAGATAACTAGTAAGTAAAGGCTTTCTGCTCTTTTCCTATGTGGGGAGCGGGGTGCTGGGTCTGTTATTGAATCTCTGGATGGGTCAAGAAATCTCTGGATCTTTTGGTGGGTTTCAAAAGTCCAGTCACTTCCAAATTAGTCTGTTATTTTGTCTTTCAAGGTTCTGAAATGCAGATAAAACAAGTATGTTGCCCATTAAATTTATTCATGGCTGTATTACCAGTTTCAGTTCAACTAGTACAAGTCTTACGTGATTCTGTGATATGCCAGGGATAAAGCTGCAGTCATCTGGGTCACAAAACCCAGAAAAATGTTAGGATTTGGATGCTTCAGAGAGGTTGTTAACTGATTCTGTCATCAGTAACCATCGCAGTTTGAAAACAGATTATCTTGAAAATTGTCAGGCAGCTTTTTCCAGTAGTGCAGACTGGAAAAGCAGTGAATCTCAGGTTATTTCTTATTAGGCAAGAGCTGATAAACACGGCTGTGGCAACAGTTAAAACAGCTATAATCCCTGCAGGTTAAAGCTGAGATGTGGAGGAAAGGGCACTCGACTTTAACTACTGATGGGGCTGCTTACTGCAGGCTCTGTGAATTGATCCGAAGGGTTTGTTTCCTGGGATGCCCTTCAGGCACCTTTTACAGCAGTAAACTTGCTAAGGAAAAATGAAAAAAAAAACCAAAACCAAACCACATAAAAGTGTTCCTTTCATAATACTAAATGTGTTTGTTCTGTAACTGCTAGATCTGGTCACTGTGACTTGGAAAATTTTGAACATGAAATCCAGGAGATTTAATTTCGCTGCAGCCTACTAGTCATGAAACCCAATGTGCTGTAAGATACCCCCTCAGTTTCCACACGGAGGAGCGTGTCTGTGACAAGCGCATTATATTATCATTCCTTATTATTTGCAGCGATTTTAGTTTTGGAAAACCAAGACCTGCAAGATTTGATTAAGCCGCAGAAGGTAGAGTTTCGTTCGTTAAACTTCAACAGCACTTTGCATTGGCAGCCTGGGAGGGCCAGAGAGGCAAGAGGCACAGTCTACTTTGTGCAGTACAAAGTGTAAGTACCGGGGGAACTCCAGCCTCCCGCTGGGCTGGGGACCATCCTTGCTTGGGATGTCAAAGGGACTTCTCAGGTGGCACGGGATGTTCTCCCCTGGGGACAATACCTGGGGAACAGCCATGTCCTGCTCAGCTGCCAGCTCTCGGTTGTTGCTGCGCTTATCAATAGCCCATAAGCTGCAGCTGAACACCCCAAGGCAGGCAGGGAACAAGTACCTCCAGCAATACGCTCTGCACCCTCATTGCACCACAGAGTTGCAGAAAAATGTAGTTTGCAGGGGACCTCTGGAGGTCACCAGGTCCAACTGCCGGCCTGAAGCAGGTCTAGCTAGGTCAGGTACCTCTGCAATAGGACACTTAAGGTATTTCGGTGGCCCACCTTGCCCATGACAAGTGCCGCAGGGTGCCCTGCGTGGCAAACTTGAGGCAGCGCTAGGGGCTGGTCCTCAGAGGAGGTATGCTCTCGCCCCTGGCACACGTGGTGAGCACCTGAAATCACTATTGCCTTTGAGAAATTCGGTGGTGGAAACCGGCATTCTGCCCATCACTGAGCACACTGGCTAAGCCAAAGCTCGCCCGCCTCTCCCGAGGGGCAAGTATGCAGTGGCTTCCTACAGGGCTGGTGACCCACATCTCTGCTTTAGGTTTCTTTCAGAAAAGACAGAAACTCGTAGCTCCCAAACGCCCATGAAATCAATCTTCCCTGTTATCAAATTGAAGGGAGTTAACTTCCACGGTAGAATGCTTGTCAGCACTGCAGATGGTTAAAAATCTGTGCGGACCCAGTCGGCAATAGCTAAAGCTTACATCCTTCCTCCTTTTTCTCCAAAGGTATGGGCAGAGCACGTGGCAAAACAAAGACGACTGCTGGGGGATTCAAACACATGTCTGTGACCTAACGAATGAGATCTCTGACATCCAAGAGCCTTACTATGGCAGAGTGAAAGCCGCGTCAGCTGGCGTCTATTCCAACTGGAGCCTCAGCTGCAGATTCACTCCCTGGCGAGAAAGTAAGTGCAAACATATGGGTCTCTCTGAGAAAGGAATTGGATTTTCTGTGGCATGGAATACATAACTTCTGCTCACAATTTGCAAACATGAGTATCCTTTTCTAGCTACAAAGCTGTACCAAAAGAAGTTGCGAGTCAATAGCTCTCAGGTGAAGTGTTGTGATAAAACAATTTTCCCCACACTTGAAAGCCAAACAATTATGGATAAGAGCCACTTATCAACAATTAGATGATCAGAAGTGCCTGGCTCCCTTTAACTCAACCTCTTCCTCAAGGCATGGAACTAGACAAATTATTTTTAGCTGTTTTCGGAGTTGCAGGAAGGACTGGACACAAGGTGGAAAAGAAGCAAACATTCTCTGCTTGGGGACGAAAGGGAGAAGAGAGCTGAAAGCTGTGTGGCCACCATTCTTCTCGCATTTATGTGTTTTCCTGACTGCAGCGTATTTAGAAAGGACATGCGCAAAGCTTTTAGTTAGTACAGTCATTATAATGCCATAGTATGTTAGAAATTGGAGGACTGTCAAAACGCTGAACAGTACCAGTGTAGCTACCAGTAAGTTCCCCGTGAATTAACCAGTTTTCCCTCACTGGTCAATGCAAAATTGAATTGTGAATGTCAATGCAGGTCACTTCACAGCCCTGAAGTGCAAACTACCTTGAGCCTCCCATACAGGTGAAGCCACAAGCTTTGACATAAAGCAGTACCTTGCAGCAGCAACAGCCCATCTTGCCCTGTGCCACCTCCTCCTCCCAGTGCGATGCATGGGGCAGCTGCTGTCCTGTCTCCCCACGTCTCTGGGGCTGCACGCACAGGTATGCAGGCACTAGCCTGAGCCCTTAGCTGTGTTTAACCAAGCAGATTGGAAAAAATTTGAAAGTAATGATTGAAGCTGCATCCTTGGCATAACTGAAATGGTTCAAATAGCTGTTTTATGCAGTCCAAGCACAGAGA
>NW_009226290.1:0-28416 GCF_000690835.1 Fulmarus glacialis | reverse complement strand
AGTGGGGGGGGGGGGGAAATCAGGGCAAAGAATCCAAAGCATTTTGCTTGACCAGCCTGCAGCGAGCAATATGCAGCTCTGAGAGATTCAAAAAGTTTGGCTCAAAGATAGATTTACAAACACAGGAAATGGCACCCCCAAAATGTCCCAAGCAATAACCACCAAGAATTAAGGATTTACAAAGCAGCACTTTAACAGTAAATACAGCATAATATATTGTTGATAACAAGAAGATTAAATTGTTGAATGGATTCCAATTGCGTTCTGTGAAACATTATTAATAAACTGTAATTGTGTTCATAGCTTTGGTTTTTTTCCTTAGCTATGATAGGACCTCCGACGGTAACTGTGGTTCATAGCAACAAATCCATAATACTAAAGCTCCAGGCTCCTCATTCTCCTTATAAAAGGAAGAGAGGCAGCAAGATACCAATGACAAATTATTATGATCTGCTATATCAAGTCTTCATAATTAACAACTTGCTAGATGAGGTAAGTGCATATTCAAATAAGAACCCTTTACCATTGAAAAGCCAGGAAAGTATGGGCACACCATTCTTGTTTTACAGTTGAAATAGTCTTCTGGGATTGTGAGAACATCGATGACTGTGCAAGTATTTGAAAACAAAGTAGGCTTATTTGTCGCGAATTGAATTTTATTGAATTGAGTTGTAATTCTTCTCTTTATTCTTTCCCACCAACTTCGTATTTCATACTCTAAGACCTAGATTAAAAAAGGAGGGGAATTTGGGGGGGGAATTTTCATTAAAAATCATAAATAAATTATTAATGCTATTGACATTGTGCAACTCTACGTGCTGCTCTACAACCTCCGTTCTTACCAAACTTTACTCACATACACACTTGCTAGGGTAATGTGCTTGACTGGCTCTTTTTACTCTGCTCTGTCTGAAGCAACACAGAGTCCTGGTGTATGAAGGAAAAGACAAAGTTATTAAAATAGAAGATTTGAGGCCTGGAGTCAGCTACTGCATCATGGCTAAAACGTACGTGCCATTGCTGGACCGCAGCAGTGCCTACAGCAGCAGGCAATGCACCGTGCTGCACTGACAGGGCTGGCACCTCTGTGACAGGTAAGTCACCAGCTGAAACTGGAGATGACTCTGGAAGTCAAGAGCTATCCCCTCACCAAAGGCAGATACTCTCCAAAAGGAGAAAAAAAGGTGTGGCATAAAAACTGCCATCCCATATGACAACATTAGCCAGAGTTCTTACATCATCTCAGCTAGTTTCACACCAGGTAAAAATGATATGGCCAAGGAGATTAGAGGAATGGCGTGGATAATTATTTGCATGCTGGCACAGTCCTCAGAAACACCTCCCTCTTCCCTTTCTTTAAACAGTTATACATAGTATTGTTTTCATCAGTTTTTACTGCTGTCAGGTAATAATTAACTAGGAAAATGAGTGACCTCCAACTTTATTAACATGCAATTCTGCTGCAAGCTCTGCAATTCCGTTCAGGAATTTATCTAATGTATTTAATTCAAATGAGCCTGTCCTCTTTTCACGGCCATTCTTCACGTGTAGTATGTTTAAAAATAAATCAGTTACCAAATTTCATGAGTTCCCATGGGCCAAAATGGAAGAGTTAGCTCAATTAGCTGGTCTGAAAAATCTGTTTGTTTACTTACCTCAACACTAGACTATCTTCACATATCATGTGCCCAGCAGAGAGATTTACTATCAATCCTGCCTTGCAGGTGCCAAGGCACAGAGTGTATAAAGACCTAAGCCAAAGCTGACTCCAGTGTCATTGGCTTTAGCAACCTCAGATTTGGGCCCTTTCTAGATGTAACGGAGGAAAACTGGAGAAGCATCAAAGTTTGAACCTGTGCTTCTGTTCTGGGTTCAGTACCCTAACTATAAAAGATTTTCTTTCTTCTGCTTCATAATGTGATGCATAACGTTGGTATCTCTTGAGACTTGGTCAGTGGGTTTAAGCTAAGGAGGGAGCCAGTTTCTAGGTGATTTTCCTGCATTTTTGCTTGCTTTCCCAGTACTGTAAAAGGCTGGAAGCTCAGGTTAGAGCTGGACTTCTGAACAACATGCAGAGGTACAGGAGGGATGCAGGGAAATGGCATGTGTTGCATTTTTCCGTTAACTTGGAATACCATCCAGCTTAAATGTGCACTCCAGCAGCAATTCTCTTTCTTTTCCCAGTTACAGGGATAATGGCGGAAGATGCCTCCCATCACAGATCCAGCTGTAAATCAACATCTGTGGTCTATGTCTGGAATACATATTTGGATACTTTTAAAATTAACCTTTGCTGCATTAAACGATTTAATTCATCACAATCATTTTATGCTACACAAAGGCCAACAATTCTTTGTATGTCCTATATTACAATTTATGATGGTACGTATCTGCATTTACAAAGGAAACAGTGTTGTAAGATTAAAAAAAACATGCAAAAAGCATTTGTGAAAATATCCTTAAGATTGTTTCTAGAGTTTTTGTATTTTAAGCCTTGGAATTAAAATACAATTTATAAAAGAGAAGTTTCAGATATTTTATTTCTTCTAGAACAAAGGTTGCAACAGAAGTTGGAAAAAAGTGTCCTTTCTTTAAAGTAAGAACTGTTCAGTACAGGAGTATATCCCACGATACAATGTCTTCATAGTGCCCTCAACATAACATTTCTGATAGTGAAACCAGTATGCGATTAGGTAGGGGCTCATTTAAACTGAAACAGAAAAGATCCTCACTTTCAGTCAATGACAGACAGTTGAAGGGAAGAGACCTCTGTTTCAACCATTTCACAGTAAATGATGAACGAATGCTGACCATCACCTGTGATTTCTAATGATTTTACTCCTACTAGTCTTCATCTCACAAGGGAAAAGATTTCCTGGGCAAGGTTTGGGTAGCTATCCCCTAAGCCACACCAGGATGGAGAGGTGAAGTGGCTTTTTCAGATCTCCAAGGTCTGTAAGTAATAAGAATCTTAATATTTAACTGCATTCTGTTACTGCAAATTAAATGAGAGAAGGTGAGAGTGGGCCAGACACAAGAGGGCAAAGCAAGCCCTGGGAAAAACGGAGCTCCCTGCTACATAATCACTATCCACTTTTCCCTTAATTCACATGCACAAAGGTGGATCGGTTCAGTTTAAGTAACAGACCTTGAGTTCAATTAAGCCACATCCAAAGCATTTTTCATGGTCTGTCACTAACTCCTCACCTGGAGGCAGCACCGCTGAGACCTGCGTCAGGATGCTGGCAGTAGGCGTTTGGGAGGAGGCTGTGCTTAAGTAAGTGAATGCTGGTCACTCTTGCCTTTACCAAAACAAAAGAGGGCATTACATGTTAAATATTTCCACCATCTGATTCTAACACATGATATATTTGAATAACTAGACTTGCAGGCATCTAGCTGTGTCCACATATCTAGTCCGTAAAAACCAAGTTTCTTTCACCACGCTTCCCTTTTTGTTCCTTTCCCATTTCTTCCAATTGTTTTGCCCCACCCATATCCCATAGTTTCTTAATTTAGGTAAGTATTTTTTGGGAAGCGAGGCTTATTAAATCTCTGTATAGTACCTAGTGCCATGACAAGTCTCAGATCCAGCACTGCCCTGCCACCCCTCTTGCACTGGGCAGAACCACAATAAAACCGTCCAGGCTATTTCTATTAAGAAATAGCCTTTCTTACATTTCAGTGACTTCATCCACTTATGGGTTATCACAGCCTGAAAACAGTATCAATTCAAGTTCTTTCTCAAATTCACTTCTTTCCTTAGGGCACCTCATGTTGCCGTTGTTACGCAAAGATAAAGCTTTGTTAAGGTAACATCTACTAACCCTAGTCAGGGAATAGACTCTGACAATGTCGGATACTGTACCTATGTCAGATGCAGAGGATGAAACTGCTTAGGGCTTTCAAATCCTAAAGAAGACATAAAAAAAAAAAAGAAGCAGCAGAGCCATAAGAGTACCTAAAGCGTTCAGACCTGGCTAGAAATATAGCAGCTGCCACGCTCTGCATCTGTGGAGACACTGGAAACTGAAAGTTTTTCAATTTGATAAAATTATAAAAAATGTGCAGCATGTATACTGGGAAAAACAATAAAAGGTCTGAAGAAGTCTTGTGCCATTATGTTTGCTAACGAGATTTCACTTCCTCAGCAACAACGCAGGCTTACAGAAAGCAGTGCAAGAGTTGCAGGAACGACCCACTTCCATTCTGACAGTATCAGGAATTATTATTGCCAACCCCATGATGTTCTGCAAAAGCCAATTTTCTCTTTCCATTTGAAATGCAAATTTCCTTTCAGCTCTGCTCTGACATGTAATTTTACTGGGGAAGGGTTTGATAAAATGACTGGGGCTGTATTTTTTCTCTGCAATCAGTGGTAGTGGCATGTTCCCAAGTCATGCTCCACCGGGCTCGCAGGATGGGGCTCCTGCAGGGAGAAGTACTTTGCTGTAGCATATACCGGCTGGGTGATCTGCACCCACAGCTTCTAGACAGCCTTGGTAATGCTGTAGTTTTCAAAAACAACTTCGTTGTCCCTTAGCCTGTATGCTGCACTGCTGTTTACGCCTCCATGAGGGTGGAATGGCGGAAGAGCTCTCTAAACTACAGCTGGGGCTTTCCTGCAGGCAGGTCAGTTTGGAAATACCTGGAAAAGTGAGCTCTAGCCTTCTTTCCCCTTCCTTCTCGTGGGCACAAGGAGACCATCTGCTGTGGGTCCTCCTCTCCAGAGCTGCCCAGGCTGGCACACGGCTCCGCAGTGGTTAGTGCACCTGCACGCCAGTCAGTGCAGGACACCTTTACATTGTTGGCTTGACTCCTTCTGGCCATAAGTTTGCAAGACACAGCTGAAAACGCCCTCCTCTTGTTTTTTTAGTCGCTTACAGAGCAGGCATTTTCTAACAAAGTGCCAAATGCCAGCTTCCGTTTCAGGAGGGAGAGAAATAAATGCTGGCTTCTAGGGCTATGGCATAGGGTGGGGAAAACCAAGCAGTGTAACAAAAGCAGGACTTGTGCAACCTATTCTGTAAGCCCTCGCCTGCCACGTCACTGGGGGATGTCTGCAGTCATGGGCATGGCCCGTCGCAGTGGCCTCACCTGGTCAAGTCCTTGTGTCACAGCTGAGGGTCCTGCCAATGAGAAACAGATACTATTATAGGAGTTTGCAGTTACTGATCTGTGTGAAGTGGAGCCCATCCCACAAGGGCCTAGCCGCCTGTCCTTCATGACCGTGGCTGAGCATTATCTTACCTGTTGGATGGAATAAGAGCTTATCTCCCACTGTAAATGGCTTTAACTTCCCATTCCACTGGCACTCAGAAGAGCAGTATTCAACTACCAGAAATTCAAGAACAGGCCTCTGGAAAAGCTGATAGAGCAACAGCAATGGACCAGATGCTCCAGCCTTATAAATTAGGATAAGATTATGCACAGCCAGCTGTACCATATAAATGCCCAGTTTTATATGATGCCATGATCCTCGGTGTTTATCATATGGTCTAGCATCTGGCCAGTCCTGTTCATACCTCCCATATATCTGCTCTAATCAGATGTGGACTTGGGGTTTATTTACTTGCATAACTTGATCTCAGCGAAGAACCACTCTCGTGGCCCAGGGCTGGGGTGCTGTTGTGAAATGACGTTGGCTTTTGCCACAGATCTATCAGATGTTATCAAGTATTCCAAACTGCAGGGAATTAATCATAAATAGGTTAGGGTTTCTGCGGATTTTCTATGGATTTCAACGTTTGCTACAAAGATCAAAGATACTAATCTGTAAAATCTGTCTGATAGGAAAAAAAAGAAGAAAGAAGAAAATAAAAACCAAACTCCGGAGAGTTAGTTTGCCACAAAGGACAGGTGACACAAAACAAGGGTACTTCTGCAGAGAAGTGGAGGGAAAGAAACAACACTGGTGTTCATTGTCAGGAAAGTTACAGTCTCCTTTGCAACTTGCTTTCAGAATCTTTTATAAAGTGCTTTCAAGGAAAAAAAAACTTGAAAATTTAGTTGCCCAAATGATGAAATCACTGGCTGCTTTATTGCAAGTCTTTCACGTTGAGTCTGCTGAAGGCCCAGCTCAAGCAGGCATTGCTGCCAGAATTTTGGCTTGAGATGGGGAAAAATGGGAAGCTTGAGCCCTGACACTTACGAGGAAAGTTCAAAAAGGGAATTCCTGAAAAGGCTCCATCATATGAGGTAAATACTGAAGACCCACTAACAACTTTAATTTTTTAAATATTGTGCTCTTTTCTAAGGCAGTGGGGACCTGATGCTGAGTTGCCTAAATACCCTCAATACTGACAAAATGCAGCCCAATGGTATCACACTCTGAGGACTAGGTTCTTCAGAGGTGTCCTTGCTTTTAAACACAGGAACAGGATGACAATGAAGAGTCATTGTGTTAATTGCTATATTAGAGCAACTGGAAAACTGTTATTAAATTCATTTATTTCAGGCAATGTCATTCTGACACAGCTTTTTTTTTGCTTTTTTGGGGGTAAGAAATCATACAAATCATACCGATTTCCAAGAAACAGCCATAAGCTCTTGTTTTTCATTTTGTAATGACAGACGAGTATTTTTTAACACTGCTTGTTGTGGGATACTGGCTTTGTTTAACAGCTGACAAGCACATGATTGTTATAGGACTGGGCTAAGCTCTTATTTCTGGGCAAAATTCTCACTATAAATTCTTATATTGGGAAGAATAAAGCTCCTAAAAGATATCAGCAAAAAGAAAAACAATAGGGTTGTCTTCGTTAAATCAAACTCAAACACATTCAGAGGGTCTGTGAAGTCACTAATCATGCCCTGAGTGGAATGAGAGAAAAACCTGGGGAAGAAACTGCTGGAAAAGGCTCACTTAAGCTCTGAAGAATTAGAGTCTGCAGAGCAGCAGAGCAACTAATACAAGGAAAGAAGAAAACAAAGTATGCACAGAGAGGGGCTGGGAAACAAAGAGCCTGCAGCATCAGAGCAGAAATGTGTATTTCAACAAGCTTACAAAATAGGAGCAAAGTGATTTGGCCAGCAACACAGTATAGCTGCTGGCACAGACACTAAGCAGTTTCTGCCTTGGAAAAGGAGTGCTATATTTCTATGGAGCAAAACTATTTTACACGTGTCCATAGCTAAGGAGAAGACATATGTGTAAGGACACAACTTTTATGCATTCTGCTCAGAGAGACCATTTCAGCCATTTCAGCAGCAATCTTAGAGGCCAAACAGCCATTATCAAGAGGATTTCAAAAGATGGAGAGAGAAATTTATTAGTGGAAGAAGCAACACCAATCACTGGAAAGGCTTAGTCATTGCCACTGTTCAAGAAACAAACATAGACTCACAGTCGGGCTCAATCACCTCAACATAGGTGCCTCAACATATAAGATACCTCTGAGCTTCCAGAACATTCGCACATGGTTGGCAGATACAGCAAAGGATCTGCATGAGACCCTCACCTCCCCAGGATGGCAGCTGAAGTCCTGAGGGGACATCCCACAGACATGCACTAGACGTCTATGCTTGGGTGACTGAAGCTCTACCCCAGTTACTGAAATGCTACTGTAACCTACTAATGGGACAGTTACCAGGTATAAGGTGGACCCTGAAGTCATGTGTATATGATTTGTAGGGTTACATGAATAAATCTGAAGAGAAAACCTGGTTATGGGGATGAAACAGATGAGAAAAAACTTGGCGTGTACATTGGAGTTGCTGGGTGCCTTGGGTGCATTAGCCTTTCTAATGCCAAGGGCCTTCCCTTTGCATTTGAATGCTCTTGTGGAAAATGGAGTAGGAAGAGTGAAGCTCTGAAAAGTGAATGTGAAGAGACTGCAGAAATTGAATGAGATCCCAGTTTGGTACTGCTTTATGGCACGTTCATTCTGAATACCTCCTTGAAGCTGATTCTCTCACCTGCTGAAATATCTCTCCACTCTGATAAATACCATGAAAAATGATGCCAAAAGTACAGAAAAGGATTAAATAAGTTAAATCCTTTCAGCTGCACAACAAGATGTATCATAATGCCACCCCTGAGCGCACAAGGCCACCATCTCTTGCCAATTTGCTCCTTAATGGTGTTTGCCACAAAAAGATAGATTTCTAGAAATAACAGGAGACACAATGAAATAAAGTGCAATGTACTTTGAGTCCTCAAGTTGTGAAACAGAATAGGCTGGGATCAAGCAGAAGCAATGGGAAGAGCTGAGCAGGACATCCCCAAGACTAGGAAGTCCAACTGGGAGACACAGGGAGATCTATTATTGTGTATGTTCCAGGCATGTGCCTCCTTGCTCTGCAAGCTGTGCTACCACCTCAAAAAAGAAGCAGAGCCACAAACAAGCAAGAGCTACTGCAGCTGTGCACTCCCTTAGTGTGTGCAAACATTGGAGTAAAGCTGGCCAAAATGGCTTAGACTGGGAAAGATTTTTCCCCTAATTTCTATACCTGCTGTATATTAAAGACAGCTGAAAGCACCAACTCGTATTACCAGCAGCCATCTAAAGGAACATTATGTCGCTCATTTTACCATGACTGACCATTACAACAAAAAACATCCTGCTACTTCCAGATGAAGTAGGAAAAGTAACATTTTAGAGCTAGGCCATCAACATGATCAAAGGAAAGAGCTGTGCATTGGTGAACCTAACACCTGGTGAGCTGTGGCCAGAAACATAATCTCTCAAAGTCCAATGATAGCCAGTCATGTTATGGGATAAGGTGGGGAAATGAGCCAAACAGGGGAGGGCAAACTGAAAAGCAGAGAAGCTTCAGTTGATTTTCCACAAGCCCTCGCACTGCATGTGAATAGGATCAATGAAAACACTTCCAGACAAATATTTCTAATGAAGAACTGGAATTCTACTGAAAGAAAAAAACACTTATTAGAGTATCTTTCATAACATTATGTATTTCAAGTGAAAAACCAAAACACGTTTCTTTTCTCTGTGGCAAAAAAACCATGTCCTTCATTTTCTGGGCTGTAAGATTTCCAATGCCATGTCTAAATTTCCTGGAGTAGGACAGGAATGGAAATTTTCCTTGACAGCTCTGATCAATCTTTATCCAACACATCCAGTCAGAGCTCATACTCCAATCAGTAACCTTTGGGAATGCTTTCAGTGAGGTGCTATTTCTCTGAAGGCAGAATAATTCAATAACCCTCCCTGGAAGGCAGCATACACCCGTGGTCCGAGGCAGGAGGTAAGAAAGAGGACATTGCTCTGCACAGCCTTCAGTCCTAAGAGGGACACGCACGTCAGAAGTTGAGGTTGCTCTGAACACCCTCTGTTTCTTATTAATGACACCCCTGTGATTTCACTAACAGAGACTGACATATCAGCATTACATTGACATGAAACCAAAGAATCTCCCCCACCTTGGGTCAGGCCTCTTCCCTGCTGCAGGGGCTCTGCTCCTGCTCACTTCGTGCAAGTTTCACAAGTTACACCTTGCGACACCTCATTTCCTTGCTGCGCTGGCTAGAAAAGAAGAAAACAACAAGAAAGAACAGAAAGAACACCCAAGAAACTTCTGCTATGTAATCACGGGGGTCCAGACAGCTTACTGAGGTTTACATGTAGCAAACTGAGTATTAACTCCCCACTCTGCATTTCATTTTAGCTGGTGAATAGTGCAGAACAGGGTGTACCTCCATAAACAATCAAGATTAAAATCATCTGTTTAATGTTTACAGTCCAAACACCACTGCTAGTATTTCTAATGAATTTCAAAACTTGAGCAAGCTGAAGACTTAAGTATGACCAACCAGTGAGCCAAAAGAAGGGACTGGAAGACATTACACCCACATTACCCAGTTGGCAACTTGCAAGCAGGCACAACAGAACACAGAAACTAGCTGCTTGTATTAATGAATATACCGTATCAATAGGAGTATTTCCTAAGTAGAAACGGGTTTTGAGGCACTTATCAAGACCTTCTGCAGATTATGTCCCTACCAGCCTTAAAGCATTTCAGTTAGCTGGAGAACAACAGGGATAACCTCACCAAGAGGTCAGCCGGTCCAGTGAGTGCAAGTCCTAGGACGTCCTTGGGATATGGAGAACACAGAATTCCCCAGAGCTATTTACAGTTTCTTAATGGCCAAGTAGGAGAAAAGAGTGAGAGGTTCACTCTTCCCTCTTGGCCTTCTTGCATTGGCTGTCATTACTCAGGGGGCTGCATACTTAACCCTCACGAGCAATTTACTCATGTGGCAAGAACAGCTTCTAGGTAAGGACTGAGCAAGTACTAGTCGGTACTGGACATAATGGTGTGGATGACTGTAAGTCTGGGGTGGTATCACAGCTATTGCAGAGAGCTGTGGAGCACAAGTAGGGACAGACTCTTCGCTTGCTATAGGCTGTGCCAAAATCTGAACCAGCTTTCACAATCTGATGGCTAACTTCATTCCATGACACAGGTCATCTGCATTCACTTGCTTAGAGACAGCATCTTAGCCATGGTCTGCGTAAAAACACCAGATGCGAATGTTTTGCTGCCATAAAAACATCAGAATTGCTTGATAAAGAGAATCCCAATTTCAAAAAGAGAAGGAAAAAAAAAATCAAACCGCAGTCACAGGTATAATTTCTTTGTATTTGCTAAGTTTATCTAGCTTGGCATGAGCTGTGCATGGAAAAGTGCATTTCAGAACTGAGGCTTTAATGAATGTTTGCACTCCCTTTAATTGTTTAAAGAAAAGCATAAAAAAAACTGAGAATGAAACAAATTCAGGTAGGTTTTTTGTTCCTGAAACAGGTCTGCTTTTATTTTCTTGGAAGAGGTACATTTCTACTCAGTGCACACAGCTATTTCTCCACAGATGAAAAAAACAAAGCTGAAAAGAACAACAGCAAAATCCCAAATCCCAAGGCAATATTTTCTAAATAAACCAGGGAACTATAAAGATCACAGTCTGGCTGAACCATATATGGGATTATACTGACTTATTGTGGCAAGACAGTAGTAATGCAATGCCTTAATCACTTCTGTGACCATAAACTACTCTGCTAGTTTCCTCCCTCTGGCTGAGGAGCAGAGAGAAGTCTGGGGTCCTCAGTCCCAGACTGAGGACAGGGACAAGGAACCCCAGAAAATATATAAGCAACACCTCGTCACTGGATCCTTCCAATGCTTCCGACTACGGTATCTGGAACAACTGAGTCGTTTCTATATCTTAGCATAGTGAAAAGTCTCGTCTAGTTACGGAGAGGCAGAGCAGACTGGCTCTCTGTCTTTGAACCCAGAGCTGAAAACCCTACACCCCACACAGCTGCAGCTGTGCATTTGGAGGCCTCCAACCTCTGAGCTTTCAGCCAGCCAGAAAGCTCTTTGTTTTCCAAAAAATTATCCCTGAATGACTCAGTTGAATAATCTTTCCCGTATCACTGATGCTTTGGGAAAAAAGTTCAGGCACAAGCTGTGCCCTGAGACATGATATTTTCAAAGGAAAAAGAGCATGCAGATAAAAGAATTCCCAGAACTATGGCAATGAATAAGCCATCTGGATTGAAAGTCCCCTTGGCCATGGTGACAGGCAGTCAGGCAGGACCTCCCCAGCCTGCAGAGCTCAGAATCACAGTTTTAACAATTTCAGCCATTTCAGAAAAGACAGCTAGAAAATATATTGTGAGCATGGTCACTGTGTACTTCTCTTTCCCAATGTAGTTTGGTCACCGGGCAGAACTCCTCCTTCGTCTTCCCAGCAAATGCCCTAGGCCATTCATAATAAAATATTGTCAACTCCTCTAATGACTTCTGGTACTAATTTTTCCTCTAGAGTGGACTTAGAAAGCCTTTCAATCCATGGAGTCACAAGAATAAGACTTAGTGCCAGAGAGCTACAACTCACCCTAACCAGAGAATAGTTGTGGTAGGGGGTTAAAAGGTGATATGAAACAAGGTTGACCAACCACAGTTCCACCACACCATCAGTTGCACAAGCTGGAAGACTTCTGCAGAGTTACTTGGTGCACCTTCTTTTCAGGGCTATGAGAAAAGTTTGAAACATGGAAGACCACAGTCATTTAAATAGCAAGCCAGCTAGCAGAGCTCATATTTCCTAGTGAGAAGAAACATGTTCCCATGAAGAACACACTATTTAGAAACTATTGACTTCAGTGGGAGTTAGTCGTCTAAATACCCCTAGTTTCAGAGTGCCTTAAAACCTTTAATGTATTTATCTTTGCAGAATCCACGTGAAATAGGGAAGGGCTCTAATCTGGTCTATAAAGATATTCAGAGGTGTTTGTAAAGATATACAGGCACCCAATCACCTTTGAATTAAGTGATTTGCTAAGATTACATGGAAAGATTATGGGCAGTGCAGGGAACTGGACCTTCTTTGCTCTCAGGACCTCAAATACTAGACTGCTGTGACACTGCCTATCACTCAAAAATAATTATCAAAGTAATACATGAATGCCAAATTTGAATATAGTTCTTCCTTTGCAATAAAGATTTTATTTCACAGTCAACAGGCTCAGTGGTTTAAGGTCAGCCTGAATCACAAGTGCCAAGTCATTTTAAGGGGAAATACCCATTCTGGCATGCTGCGTTTCAAAAGATGCAGGAAGTTACAGAACAGCTGGCTCAGCAGCAGAAATGATGCTCCCTTCTCTGAGTCCATCCTAGAATGACTAAACACGCATCCCTTTTTTTGCTACTTGGAAGAAAACACCAAAAAAGCAGCAAGACATTTTCATTGAACAAAAAAGTATGTTCTCTGCTTCAGCAGAAAATGCCCACTCATTTACTTCTCAGGCCAGCAAAAATGTGGACCCTCAATCTACAGTTTGAGATGTTTTAACCACTGCTATGTCCTGACTTTTTAACCTCTGTTGTAATTAAAACCAGATTCCTATTAATGGCACTATTACGTATGAAGGGAATTGCATGAAGCAGGAGCAGTTTTGACTCTGCTGAACTTTACGTTGAGGTGAATTTAGTCACTGCCTCGTGCATAATTCTCCTTTCTGTCCTGACATAAATGTCAGTTGTCAGAATAAATACAGATACAAATACCAAATGGCTTGAAGCTTACTCACAAGAAAAATAAAAAGCATTACGTGTAAAACAAAGTACACCTGAGGTGAGAGGGTTTAAATCAGCAATTCTTTAATATACTTACAACTGCCTTGGCTAGAGACAAAAAAGTTGAAAAAAGCTATTTCACAGCCCAGTGCTTCTGGTGCTCACATAGTACGGTGCTCCCTTGCACTAGTAATTGTTTTGGTATTTTATGTTACTGCAGAAACTAGAGAAAGCCACCCCAGCCAACATATGGCTCCCTGGTTAGCACAGCCCAATTTCACCTTCTGTACACGTCACTGCCCACACCCCCGCGGAGTGCACTGACCTGCTGCGTGAGTGGGCTGCCCCTGGCCGGGGGAGCCCAGCAGGGGCTGGGGCAGCCCACCTGGCACACGCCGCAGCACCAGTAGCCTGATTTTGGTGACAGCTGCCTTTACCTCCCAGGTAGCCGTACAGCAGCCAGCAGTGCAGCAGCTCCTCTCAGGCTGTGCTAAATGCTGCACCCGTAGGGGAGCAGCAGCATCCCTCCAGCACCTGTGGACTCCTGGTCCTGCAAACAGCAAGGGTGAGATGAAGGCCCTGCACTGCCGCCTTTCCCTTTCAACAGCTTGCTGCAGGGACAGCTTCAGGCTCCATCCAGGCTCTCCAGCATGCCAGGGAGGCAAGGGCAGGGCAAGAAAGCAGCAGTCAGGGAGTACCCACAGGCCAGATTATAACAAGAGAGGCAAGACACAGGAAAATTCCAGCGTGGGAGTACGGCAGTAAGAAAGAGACAGTAACAGCAGTGAGACTTCTCCCCAACAAGTTGGGCACTTCACCTGAGATTGTGCACTGTGCTAGGCACGATGCCTAGACATTTAATATTACAATGCTGAACGCTGCAATGCTGAATGTTGCAATGCGTGAATCCTATTTGTCCCCCTACCCCATGGAGCCCTGGCAAAAGTGCAGAAGATTTTTTTAGATAAAGGCTTACACAAGCCTTGTGCTGACTAGCAACCCTCTGCAGGAAGCAGACAGGAGGAGGCTAGGTGTACCCAGGGGTCTAGTCTCCTCCTAGACCCCGCCGTCGCCCTAAAGCAGACCACATAAGAGCATCTTGCAATTTGCAGTATGGATACATGTAAGTGTTAGCTTGAAACACATATCACTTGAATGCCTGAAAATGAGAACCTGCTTTGAAAACTCTATGAGCATTTCAAATCTGGCCATTAGATACAGTATCCACGATCTTTCCAAAGAAACCTGAAAAGGCAGAAAGCCTCGCTTTCCTCTTGAACTTCTGCATCTCCCCGGAAGGGGGAGCGCAGCGGACATCCCCGCTGCCTGGCCGACTGCAGACCTCGGGCAGTGACGATGACAGTCCTCTGGTTTCTTGACACTCACACCTTGTCCATGCAAGAAATATTCAGTGGGTGACCTATGAATTTTAAACCTGTCAAGTTTCCTCATATGGCTAAGTCTACACTCTGACTTCTTTTTAGTTTTATTTATGTGATGAACTTAAATAAAAGGGTCCTTGACTCCCCCCCTGCTACACTGACATTAACAGTCCACAAAGCAGATGTAGAAGCTGAAAATCTCATTTCCCAAGGGTGAAACTTCTTACACTATGAGTACACATGCCAGTGACAGAAGATAACTGGCAGAAACTCGGATGTTTATGATGCTCGCTGCTATTTAAACGATTTGGTTTTACGCTATTAGTAAAACTGATAAAAACCTTTCCACAGCAGCAAAACCAGACCAGTAAGGACATGACTTGAGCATAGTACAGAAATAGTACCTATCACTGAAGGTTTCTTGAGGTGAGATTTGTCAGGCGACTGGCAAGTGACAGTATACCTGCTGCGTGATGATAACAAAGCTCAGGGGATCATATAAAGGCAATAATAATAAAACACCAGGAGGGCAGGGTTAGACATGAATAAGCCAATTTTTAAAAGCTAAACCTCTTTCTAATGTATGCCCAGAGGGTTTTTACAGAGTTCTGTGAACAACTACACAATCCAGACAGCCAAGTAGCTGACTGGATACTTGATCACCACTGAAGTAGGCAGTCTTGGCAGCCCAGTCAGTCTCCAGCTTTGGTCCTTCTGTAAATTCCCCACTTTGCCATGTGATTTGCTGGAAGGAGGTGTCACGGCAGCTGGAGACAAGTTTATGTCTGTTTTCCGTTCCTTTAAAGTCAGCCTGTCGCTCCAACCTCTTGTGCTATTGCTGCTTGTCAGTAACACACAGTAAGAAAGGAGGAAGCACAAAATATCGCAACGATGAGATTTCCATGAGATTGTGAATGTGAGGCGCAAGTCAGCTCAAACTGACAGGCTCGCTACCTTTATTGTTATTTGAGAAAACATCACAGCATCAACCAAGCAGAAAACTCCTCAGGTGTTTTCTTACATTTTAGCATGGTCCCAACAGTACAACGCAATGGGACTGTAATTTCTCTCTCTAGGCAGATGGCAAGACGACATACAAAGCATTGTAATGATCAGTGTGGGGTGTCACTAAGACAGGAATTAAAGCTCCTGGACCACAAAGTCTAGGATTTTATAGAGATGAACTACATTATGGACATGTTTTCAGTGTGGGCTCATCAAAATTACCAGAAATGAAGATTATGCTTAGCTGATGGGTATTCTGGGGTTGATCTGATTATGTGTTACCCATCTAGCTTTGTCTACATCTAGCTGTTTTCTCTTGTGGGAAGCCCTGTCAAGCTGAGTCCTCTGACATATGTTTTCGAGTGTTGAAAACGAGGTAAGTTCAAATCAAATGGAGTTGAAGTTGTACCGTTGAGCTGCCTCTTTCAGACCAAACATCACACAGGAGTTTCTTTTAATTCCAATTTTCATTCCAGTAGGGCTCCACTGAAAACATACATCTGGGGCAGCATGTAGTTACCTAAATCAGGGCAGCAAGCACATTTTAGGTGCCAAGGGTATCCTGCCTGGCCTCCAGCGGCCACTGCAAAAGAGACTTCACGTCTCCCTATAACATGTGTCATGTCTACCTGTTCTTGCACATGTCCTGGATACTCAAGAGTATGGTAACCTGAGTATCTAATATTAACAACTATCAGAGTGCTGCATATTAATACCTCTTAGGTGGTGATGTATTTTTCTCTTGCAAGTTCTTGGCTGAGGTACAGCAAATTGCACACCTGAAGCACATACTCTCTTTCAAATAAACTAAAGACTGCAGTCAACACTGCAGTCAAAATGAGTGCAGGTTCTGCATCAGTTTAGGTGTCCACTCTTACACTGACTTCAAACTAGCTATTTTGGATGCTGTTAGCAGGGTAGTCATAAAAATGCCCCAAAAAACTAACCACCTGAGTATTGCAGCCCATACAGAGCTCCATATTCCCACAGACGCATTGCTATACGTATGTCAGATACCTCAGATATAGGTCTAGATGCCACCATGGGATAGCATAACCCTGTCACAGTGAGTGCATAGCTCTGGTCATGAGGTGTGGAGTAAGACGCTGCGCTGAGGACGTACATGTGTCATATCCCTGACTATGTTCCTGAGGCCTGTGTACTTCATACTGCTGTCCCACTGCGGCTGCAGTGCCACCCGGCCTCACAGACAACCTGTTCTCATGACTCCAGTCCAGGAAATCTTTCCCCTTCCCTGCACAAACCATCCCTGCTATGTATGGAGATTCTTGCTTGCTTGAAGCAGCCATGGTAGGCCAGTGCAGAAGCCAGGATACCAGACTTAAAAGGTTAATCATCTATCCATTATGCTAAATCCTATGCAGCAGCACTAATTCTTCCTATTCAGTCATCCTTTTCCCAAGAACTCGGGACAATACGAGAGACATGGAAGGCTAGCTGATTTATTGCTTTCATGCAAAAGGTCAGACTAAGGAAGACCAGCCACTGGCATCTGTCGCCCTATAAACTTAGTATCTGACTAGCCATTGGTTAGCTTGTTTTCAAAATATCCTTTGACATGGAGAAGTTACTATAAAAATAACACTTGGAGACTTTCAGTAACTTGTACTTCACTTACCTGTTTTCCCCCCAAAGCAAATGAGAAAATAGGTTTTATTACCTTCCAGCATCAGATATTCACTCTGAAATGAAAGCTAAGACTTTCTGATTTACCGTAACATCTACACCTGTATCACATCTTCATGTGGGGGTAACTGATGAAAGTTATCACAGAAGATAACCCTACAGCAAGATTGTAGTCAAGGTTTCTGTTATTGAGTCAGAATACTCAGAGTGAAGAGAATTTTTCCTTTGAAATAAACAGGCATATCTCTCACTTTTCAGCTCAAAACTACAGTTTAGGACTATTGAGAACACATACATCCCTATACACACACCAGTACAAAAATGTGTTTATATATGGTATATTTATCTGTGTATATACAAACATATATGCATGTAGCACAGATATGTATTTATTATATATGAGCATATATATTCTCTGCAAGATGAGAGACACAAAAGACCCTAAGCCACCACTTCTGAGCTTCTCTGTAGGCGAGTTACCTTCTGACAGCAAGATAAATGAAGGGGCAGCTGTGTTCATTCTCTAGCGCTCATGCTTGTTTAGTACCCTGATTAATGACGAGTGCTATACTTAGTCTAATTTATCTCTTGCAAGCCTTTATATGATGTTCGGAAGCCAATGTAAAGTTTATGTGCAGATGCACCCACACAATAAAACGATTCCATATTGAAAATGACTTCAGTTTAATTTCAAAGTGAGTCCCCAAGGACCTCATTGATAGGGATGCAGTATCTCAGTCTGCCTTGACTTTAAGCTCACATTACGGGTTCATTGGCAGGCCGCAAGAGAATTACAACACTGCAGTAAAAAGACGCAGTAGATACTGTGAGAAAACGGTGACATCCAGTTGCTACTTAGGTAAATTTTTTAGTTCATTTGGACATTTCAGAAAGAGAGAGAAAGAAGCAAGGGTACCAATAGAGAAAAAACCTTGTAT
This sequence comes from Fulmarus glacialis, assembly GCF_000690835.1. Classification (NCBI taxonomy): domain Eukaryota; kingdom Metazoa; phylum Chordata; class Aves; order Procellariiformes; family Procellariidae; genus Fulmarus; species Fulmarus glacialis. The sequence continues at coordinate 10,406 of NW_009226290.1, read as the reverse complement.
ACTAGAAGCCCATCCTGCAAAGACATATCTAACTGAGGAAGGTAAGAGACTCTAACCTTTACTCTAAGACTCCTTCTGGCTGAGAAAGCGATTCCATCTCAGAAAAAAGTACATGTGGAGGAAACGTCATGGCATGAGCCTTCTAAAGAAAAAGCAAATGATGGAGTCCTTATAAAAGATTTTAAACTACATTTCCACTTTCAGCTGAATAAATATTTCATGGGATGAAAGCAATTGACAAAGCGGCATAATGGGGGATCATCAGGAGGAATTTCAACACCTCTCCATGGACTGGTTTATTGCAAACCTTTGCACTGAGAAAGAGCCATGTGAGCGAACTCCACATGAACTGAGCACCAAACAGCTGCAGAAGCTTAGAAATAGCCTGTGGTGGCAGAGAGGGTAACAGGAGAAAACCTGTTTGTTATAAAGTCAAATGCATAGGGTTAGGCAGATGTGAACTCAACAACATTCGCTGGCTTTCAGCAAGTCCAGCAGAAATCAGGAATAACTCTCAAATTAGCACGTAAGCTCTTAAGAGCAGGAGGCTTATTAGTCACAAACCAAAGGATTCTCTAGGTGGAAAGGCAAAAATGAAAAACAAATGAGAGGACAGTTCTTCACATCATAACAGCAAAGAAGAGAAGCCAACTTAGACCACAAATCCATGCTCTACATTTAGGTAATTCTTGCTTTTCGGTGAGATGAATGTTGCCATCTATTTGGCAGGACACTACTGAGGCCTGCAAAGGGCTTGCACATCCTCATCAATTGGCTAATTGGACATTAATGTTGAGACTAATCTTACTCAGAGTTGCAACTTCAACTTTGACTGTGTATTTCCTCTTTGCTTAGTATTTCATTTTAAAGGTAAGCTGATGCCTTTTGAGTACAACTTCCCTAAATAACCCTGCTCTAGGGCCATGAATACAGATATTCTTCTATTCATTTTTTTAATTAGAGCTCGTATAGTAAGCAAACACAAATAAAATTTATCTTTAAACTCTTTGAGATTTTTGTAGCAAATATAAATTTAGCACTTATTTTTCTAAAGCTAAGATGCTCTAATGTGTTTTATATGACATTGATGTTGATGAATGTAATGCAGAAGTTGCAGTTTCCTGCAGAGAGTGAATTGTTGACATTTTAAAAAACAGATTTAATAGAATTTACAATGACTCAAGTATTCATGCTATCAAGCATTTGTGTGGTCATATCGATTTCTTTACCACTGCATGGAAATCAAGTAGCAATAATGCTTGTTTCCTTCAGAAGTTAACAGTCTGAGTTACAGCTAAAGCTTTCAAAATTATACCATTATGGCTTCTTCATAGGCTATTTGTTTCTTCTTTCAATTTCCTACAGCAACAAAATACTTGTAAAAACTTGATTTCAAGGGTTAACAGTCTGATAATGGAGTTAAGCAGAGAAGATAAAATCAACAGAAACTTTATTCAGAAGCTAGGAGATTTGTCCATTTTCTGAACAACTATAATGGAAGCAAAATTTCTGTTTAGGTTATTTCCTGTTACTACTATAAATGCAAACTCATCCTCTAGCCTCTGAAAAACAAGGCTATGATTCATAACCTAATTTCTAATGGGTAGTCTCATTAAACTCCTGCAGTGTTAAACTTCTCCATACGCATCCATTCACTGTGTTGCTGCTTCTGTGAGCAGCAGAAAAATTACACTCCACTTCCATGGGTTTCAAGGGACTTGCTTGCATCATAGTAACAATTATTGCATGCAGTGGCAGTAGAATACAGACTATTAATTAATCTATTAATTTATTCTAATTCCCTTGTTTGTCCACAGTAAGATGCCTATGATCGTTGCCAATATCTTTGCAAATTAGCAGCTGTCTTCAAGACGCAGTGTGTCATGTCCTGTTCCTAAGAAACCTGGTCATGGGTGTGACTGCCCTGAGACATCCAGCTGCAGGCTTCAAGAGGGATTTCACCGGATGAAAGATGGCAAATAACCTCCTTAAGCTGGATCCAAAGCATCATCAGAATAGCGGAGGGAAAGCCTTATTGCAGTCGGGGAGTTCGATGGTAAAGAAAAATAATCATGAAAGAAAAACCCAAGGAATTCTTTTATTAAAACTCTAGGCCAATTAGCACTCATCTGGTTACTTTAAATGCCCTACCCTCCTATTACCTCCAGACACAGCAAATGCAGGCTGGACTTAGGCAGTAATCTCAGAAAGTACATTGCAGGACAGGAAGCCATCAGGGTACTTGGCTTCGTATCACAGTTTGCAGGAACCAGCATAAAACACGTTGTTACTTGTTCTTTTACATCCTCCAGATGATGCTGAAACACCTCAGAGTGTCCCCGGTTCCTTTTTGCTGCAGCAATGCAAGAAACCCTCCTCCTGGTAACCCTGTTCCAGCCAAGGACCATACTCCAACATCCTTTTTAATCTTTCCTTTTTACTGCTGTCCTCATGAATGTCCTACCCCAATTTCCTCTGCGCACGTTCATTAGTACCTACTTCCAACTACAGCTGTCCACGGGCCAGCCAAACCTCCCACCTGGTGACCAACGAACAGTGTAGATTCAGGAAAACAAGTCAGAAAAACAAGTCAGTCTGACTTGTACAGGGCGACAAGACGTTTGAAGCTGTCCAGTTGTATCCCTGCCTTTGCTGACAGGTGACGCCCAAGCACATGTTTCTTACCCAAGACTATTGGGAATGTGTGCTCAGGAGGAGCCCAGGCAACAAAGCATGTTCAAACCATGCCAAACTTGGGAGGCTGGACCATGCCAAGGCAGGAGGTTTGTTTGCATGGTTTAGTGGTGGACTCGGTAGTGTTAAGTTAACGGATGGACTCAATGATCTTAAGGGTCTTTTCCAACCTAAATGATTCTATGATTCTATGATCTAACTCTTTGAACCGGCACTTCTGATTCTGTGACACTCCGTGCTGAGTTCAATTAAACATGGAAATGGTGGCAATAACCACCTTTACCACTTGATCCTGGAAGGACCGTATCCACTTAAGATGTGGGGGACTTAAATTCCTTTACCCAGGAAGGAATGTCTGTGCAGGTGCCAAAGGATCTCAGCAGGATGTGTATGTTTCAATGGACAACGTTTTATTGACCATTATCCTGGAGGGTCTGGCCTCACTGTACTTGCAGAGTGGAGATGCGCAGCTCACCCCTAACCCTGCGAGAGGCCAGACGCATGGTGCAGAGGCACTTAGCACCCGCGGCAAACCCATCAGCCCACCTCCTAGGGCCCTCTCCAGCTGCTCAGTGAACCTCAGTTTGGTTACTCATCACGCTGCCATTCACTCAGAGGGTACGGCGGGACCCAGGGGGAAGTCCGCCCTCCTGAACTGCTTGCTGTGGTATGGCAGCCCTCAACATTGCAGTGCCAAAGGTCTTCTGCCTCTGTCTCTGAGGGTCTCAGGCACCCTCAAACTTCTACCACAAACCAGCAAACCCCACTGACTCAAGTAAGGTGCTGTGCAGCGGCCAGCTATGGCATCTCCTCTATCAAACAGCATCCAGCTACCCTTTACTGCCAACAACCGCATTTCAGGTGCGTGCTGCAGCTCGAAGCAGCTGATGGGAAGTACCATGTCATATCAGCCGTGCGTGCTCCTGCTCCACATGAAAGCACTTTTTCCCACCGTTAGGACAAAACCCTGCCTTCAGGCATCTCTCCTTCCGTAACAAAACTCTGCTACAGTGACACCGCTCCCTCCTACATACTTGCCATCTCTTTCAGGAGTTCAGTACAAGAGAAGCCATTCATTATTTATATGGAACTAAGCCTTCTCCATTCATTTGAATGACTGTTTCAACCGTCTCTTATGATTTATTAAGTATTTGCACTGTTTTTCTTTTTCTTTGTTATATTTTCATAACACATCATTATCACTTTGAATGGGATGGTTTCCACTCTGTTCCCAAGAGGATGTAACAGAGCAATGTAACATCTGCGTTGATTACGTTATGGCGAAACCTTCAAATGCGTGGCTTCTTTATTCATGGTTTCTTGAGTATCCCCATGGTTTTGCACACGTCATTCCTAGGTGGCAGTGCTGCCGGGGCTAACCAGGCCAAGTTAGGCCATGGTCTGAAAGGTGATCCGCACAGCAAGCACACTTTAAGTACAATTCTGGACATGCCATGCCTACCTGTGTGATGGCCATTCAATCTACATGTCTGCAGTGAACCCTGCCCTGTGTGTCGTGGCTCCAGTCTTATTGCACGTGTGATGAAGAGTCCTGACAATATAAGTTATCCAGATTCAGGCTTCTCCGATTCTTAAGACATGACTGACTGTGGGTGCCTACGTTAATAATTATGTGTGGCTTTCTAGCTGCCTGAGCAAGGGCATTAATCACAACAAGATCTTCCAAAGTGAATTGGAGGCCTCCATTTTAGGAAGACATCTAAAATAGGTGGTGTTGTCAAAAAAATGAACACTTGAATCAGGCTTTTTAAAGCTCAGGCATGTTAGCCATACAAATATGGTAGCACCCCAAACAACCAGCCTTAAAAAACATGCAGCTGCTCAAAAATCATTTGTGAACATAGAGTAAGCCCACAAATACAGATGTATGACCTAAACCCAGCTGAGATTGCATCATTCTTCTACTTCTCAGGCCAGGAATGATACATATAGCAGCAGGGGACACAGCTGAGACACCTGTCTGCTGTTTCTAGGCCAGGTGTCACAGTATGAAGGGCAGGTTGTACTCTGAGGACCCAGGCAGGAATATGTTTCCCTCCTGTTTCAGGTGTTTCCTAGACTCATTTCTGTTCTACAAGGCTGTATCTTAAGATTATAAACGTTTCTGATAAACAAGTTAGGAAGTCTGGTTTGCAGGACAGGCACATTTTTTAGCGTACCATGATCCTGGTTTTCTGAAGATTCATGAGAGACATCCTGGGAGTCATGCTAGATCCCTTCTACTTTGCACAGTAGGATTTCTCTTGCTATGTCTCACCGTACCGCTTCATTATCCAATAAATTAATAAAGAGAAGGGGTTGAAAGAAATAAAATGGCTTGACCAGCTCAGTGAGACTTACTGAATCATTATTTTCCTCTACTGACACCTCCTGAAGAGACAGCAGAGTGATATGCAATTCATGGTCAATCCATTCAGGCTGCTCTTGATCCCACTTCATCCTTGGGTGCAACCTTCTGATATTCTGGGGGTTGTTTTCTGAGGACAGGATAAATTAAGTCTCTTCAGGAAGGATGTCAGTTGCATTCCTCTTGACGAGGCATTAACTGATTTGCACCAGCAGAGGATCTTAACTCAGAGGCACACTTCATATCGGACGCTGTTGGGCTCAAACATTTCTCAGAGCTCTTTGTGCTTCAGTGAGTGTCCTGGGTCAAGCTCCGTCGCGGCTAGTGCTGTTATGATTACTACTTCTCTGTCTAGGTTAGATTTTTCTGTCTCGGTGAACTCACCTTGGATTTGGTTTTACAAAACAGGAGGAGTGCTCTTGGCTGTGGTCAGTGCTTGGGCCTGCTGCCTGGACTATGCAAATCAGGATTTGTAAATACACCGTTCAAAATAGCTCTGCAGCTGTGACCTTGGAGGGTGGAAGAATGATTTTCACTTCCCTTATTAAAATGGGTTTTGGTAATATCAGTAGATGGAGTCAAATCAAGACCATATGCCGTATCCTCCTACATTTAACACCTGATGTAATATGATGGTGAATCATAATTGGTCGTCTTAGTTGAACTAGAGACAGGGAACAACTCTGGTAAAGGTATCAACAAATGTGGTCACTGGAAGGCTTACTATGCTTTTCTGCTCTGTTAGTCCTTACAATAAACAGTTTATTTTTATAGAGATTATTGACAGCATGGTTGATTCATTAGCTTGAGGCATTTTGCTGGGAGAAGACCATTTACTTTGGTATTTGCTTGTCAATAAAATCCAAAGCAGAGCGCGTAGCTATGTCTGCACTGACCTGAAACAGTCAAGAAAATCTCCTGAGGAAGACTCACTTCAATTCAGCCATGATGGGGGGGGAGATGAGGGTCAGCTGCAGGTGGGACCATCTCATCTGGCACAGATAGCACTGCCACTCTGGCTGCTGTGGAAGGGGTGGACAAGGGGGTGTATCTCCATTTCCACCCTTTTCACTTAAGGGAGCCTGTAGGCAAAGCATCCACACACACGCTGGAGCTTGGGTATCAGAACTTTTTCCTTGGTCAAGTTTGCATTTCTTAGCAACAGCTTTTAAGAGGCAAGAGGCAAAGCATTTGTGAAAGATCCACAGTTTAATGACCTTCAGGGTTTAGATATGTACTAATCTCATTTATCCAAGCTTGTGCTTTAAGGAGTGCTCTGTAAAGGTGTATTTCTAATTACAGCTGTGTGTAAGAGTGATTTTTGATTGATGCTGATTTGTTTTACTCATGAGTTTAAGATTACTTCTTTTGTTTAGTCAATCAATCTACAAAGAGCAAAGGAAGATGCAACAAGCCATTTTTAAGGTGTTTCATTTCACTGTGAGCAACAGCAGTTTCTTTTTCCAAAGTTCTAAAGAAGAACACTGTTTAAACAAGATCTGTCGATCTCTTACCCACGTTCTTAGTGAAATATAAACATTTGATCCTTTTGTTTCAGCCTACGACTGAAAATAGCTGTGCTGTTTTGCATACCTTGGCAATCATGAACTTTTATATAATCTTTTATAGTAAATGACAAAAATATCTTAGGAAACAAGATGATGAAGAATCTCTTTCACAAGAGGTACTTTATGGGGGAAGATGAATAACCGTTGTTACACTGAAACTAGTAGCATGAGGAATAACCTATAAACTCTGTCTGGAGGAACATGAGTCATCAATCAAAACTCTCTTCAGTAACACTCAGAACAATTTTATTTTGCCCTCCTCAGCTTTCTGTTAGAAAGCTCTGACAGATTCACATATCAGGGAAGGAAAAAATGCTATTATTTAACTTATTGTTGCCTAAGTATGTATTTCTTTTATTTTCAAGATGTGACTGAATTTCATAATCGAAAGGAAGAATCACAAATGAATTAGTTTTGTTTGTATTTTCCTTCGATTACTTTCTTGTTACAATTTTTTAAATAACAGCATGGAGGATAACAAAGCTGGCAGTCGAGCAGTCTTCCCATTGACATGGACAGTACGCGCTTATTTCCCATCTATCTTCTACTGAGCTGAACAGCCAGACCACTGCCTCTTGATTGCACGAGCAAAACGTAGTAGCCTGCGCCTGAGTTTTAACCTGGCTGGCAGAATGAAGATTTACAGCACAGTACTGATGAGTACGCAAAGGAGGTTGCAAACATGAAAGGCATAAAACTGCACATTATCAGAACAAAAGGATCCCAATCTAACCCTAAATCAATTGGTTAAACCAAGAAACTTACTCACAACTGTAAGGTGGCTGGCGTTCAGGATATACAAGGCACACAGGTCTGTTCCTATAGTGAACACAAAACACAAACATTATCTTTCTCAGTTCTGCATCTGGATTTCAAAACATAGGTCTGATAGCATCTTTTAATATTTTCAAGCACTTTTAAAGTTCCACTGAAGAATACTAAGCTGCAACTGTTCTACTGAATTAATGCAAAGGCAAAAATTTCCTGAGTAACAGTGTTTTCTGAGTAACAGTGCAAGTTTGCCTTTTCCGTGTATAATTTCAAAACTGGCCAGGGCAGCCTCCCTACATGTTTAATTACAACCATTTAAATATTTCCATAGAAAGATCAGTTTTGCAAGACTGCATTGGATCGTGGCCACATCTCTGAACTTTCCAGTTCCTTCCTAATACTCACGTCGTTCTTTATTAATACATTCGGCAATGTCTGATGCTATCTGCATTGAAACGAGTCTTTTATTTACACTCCTGAGTTAAACTATTTACAGAGTAAAGCGTAGCCACTTATTTTCTGAAGCAATCTCTCTATTTGCTGGTGGGAGGAAAAGTCATAGAAAAGTTTTGTCTTCACTGTGCAGCAGGCACAGATTCAGGGGGGATGCATCAGCAGCCTGAAGTTCTAGACTAAAATCAAATTCTATTTTGTCCAAACAAGTTTTTTTTATTGTTTGCGGACAATAAACATGATCTGTAGCAATATCTATGCAGTCCACCTACCTCACTTTTCGTCCGTTTACACACCCAATAATAGTCACCACTCAAGTGTAGTCAATATATCACCATCATCTGGCATAAACACAAGGCCTGACTGCCTCAGTCAGGCAAATTTCCAATGGAAGCCAATAGCAACTTAGACTGAGAAAGGAGCGTAGGATTACAGATAGTGTTGAAGTCAAAAGCTGTGTATATTCATGTACATACGCATACATGTGCACTGTTCCATAAAATAAACACATCTCTTCTTATAAACATGAGCAGTACTCAGAATGAGAGGGAGACGGCCGAAAAGCACAACTGCGACTTGATTTCAGTTGCATCTCATGATCAGGGAAGGGAGAAAAAAGAAAAAAGGACCCCTTGCAGTCCCAGAATGATGCATTCCAGCTGGCTGACACCCTCAACCCTGCCACGCTGAGCATCTCCTCCCTCCTCGCTGGGCTTCTGGGGCTAAGGAGGTCAGGTGAAGAAGCCAAGAAATACTCCAAGCCTGCCAGCAAGTTCCTTGGAGAAGGAAGGTGCTCCATAACACCTGTCACACAGCATTATATCAGGAAAGACTATCACCTCTTTCCCAGGCTTCTCTGAGAAAGGCAAGAACTAATCCTGACACCATCTCATAGCCCCAACAGCTAAAAAGGAGTATAAATTAACATATCTAGGATTGGAGCTTTTTGCAAAATCAACAGGTACATAATCCTAAATGGACCTCTGACTTTTTCCATTGTATAAATAATTTCACTTTTTGAACTACTGTAATAAAGAAAAAAATTATTCAACCAACTCAGTCTTTTAGCTACTTTGGATAGAAGTTAAATTCTGCTCTTAACCGCTCTCTTCTACAATTAATCTGGAGTAAATCTACAGAAGTTAAGGGCTAATCCAAATCTGCTGTGTTGTAAATGACAGAGACTCTGTCCCGCTAAAATTAGTTAGATACTTCTATCACTAATTTGTTACGTATATCCTTTATTTTATAAAAAAGATGGAGTTGGAGAAGAAAAAGACCAAATTAAAATGGAAGCAAAGCTCCACTGTCATGGGTGGTAGAGGCAGGCAGAAGTGACAGCAGAGCGTATGGGCAGTGCCAAACTCTGGCAGGAAGCAAAGATATGCTATTTTTTTTTCTTCAAGAAAAAAAAGAAAATGGAAAAGGAGATACTGAAATTGAGGGGCCAGTTTCACTCTTTATAACACTGACAGCCTTTAACCACTCGTGACAAGGTTTCCAACCTAGAAGCCAGGCTGAAGTCTTCCTCAGGCTTTAAGCCAAGTCAGCTGGGGCATTTCCAAAAACAAGGGTAGGGGAATAAAAAACCACCAGAAGGCCTCCACCCCATACTTCTGCTTAAAATGCCAATGTTTATCCACAAGAGTTCAAGAAATTTCAACTGAATGTGGAAAAATTTCCAGTTAAAAAAAGCAGTGTGATCTTTCATCAAAGTACCTTTTCGGTACCCATGGTGACTTCAAAGTGGATCGATATGCAGCAGTCGGGTATCAGCTCTTGTTTGTAGAAAAGCCTGAGGGAAATGGCAGGGAGGTCACAGGTGATGAAAGGGCTGAGACACTGAAAACTGGCAAATGGGTGCCAGGATGGGGGGTAAAATAGAAGAGAGCAAAACAACCAGGAGGACAGTGAATAGGTCAGTTGGCAGGAATGGAGCTGGCAGAGCTCCATCTGAGGGGAAGAGAAAGGGCCCGTGTCACGGCACTTTCAACTGCTAGAGCCTCCCCAAGTATTCAGTCTATAGCACGCCACAAGCACAGCATGTTCCGTTTCAGGTTCCTTCACCTCCTTCTGCTCTTACTGACGGTTGCACTGAGCAGCTCCACGCTAACTCAGCAAGAGCTCTGTGTGCAACAAAAACATGTTATTTCTCATAATCCCCATCGCTGAGGTGGGAACACACCTCTGCAGACCCTCTAGTCCAACCAGGGTCAGGTGAAGCAGGGTGCTCAGCTCTGTGACCAGTTGGATTTTGAGTATCTCCAAGGACGGAGACTCCATAGTCTCTTCCCACGCTCAAACACACTATTTAATGCAAAGTAACGGGAAAAATCAGACACCTGCACACCCAAAGACGTAGCACGCTGGCCTTCAGCTTCCCCTGCAAAAAAGGGGTATAACCGCCCACGCCTCATGGTGGCTTCCACGGTGCTTCATCAGTGAAAGCACCGAGGGGTGCAGCAGAAGACATCCCTCGGCCTGGAGACGGCGCCAAGGCGGGAAGACGGGACCTGCACGGCGCAGCGCCCTGCACGGCCGCGCCACCGCCC
>NW_009226289.1:80107-80396 GCF_000690835.1 Fulmarus glacialis | reverse complement strand
GGAGTTCGCCGCTTTTCTTCCCCCGGGGATCCTCGAGGGAAAGGCGCGGAGCCGTGGTGTGCGCGGTGGAGGAGCCTTCATTCCCCCGCTGAAAAGAAGGGGAACGACCCCTCCAAACCCGACTTAACTCCGAGTTTTACAGCTGGAGGGCAGCGGGACCCTGGTTTGAATCTCCCCCGAAGCGTATGGGGCTTTGGGTCCGGTCCTAGGGCTCGGGTCAGGGCGGGAGCGGGAGGGTTGGGGGCTTGAAGCAAAGAAGTCAGGCTCTTACTGCTGCGCTGGCCAAGCC
>NW_009226289.1:45949-79879 GCF_000690835.1 Fulmarus glacialis | reverse complement strand
CCCCCCCCCTTTGTTTGTAAGGAAGGGCATTATCCCTTCTCCATTGCGCTCAGTGGAGTCTTGCCCTTCTCAGTGATGAGAGCGGGATCAGACTCTTTGGGTTACCGGTATTTGTCATATGCTCATTAAGAAGATCTGTCTGGGGTCCCATCTACCGTGACGTTGTGAAACTTGGCTGTGAGCTCTTCCACAAAAAAAATTATCCAGAAACTAGGCTTTCTGTTTAAAACTAAGAAAACTTTAAAAATATGTAACCAAATGTGAAACAGTGGTGGAGACTCTATATGAAGACTGAAAAAATTCCAGGGCGGGTTGGGACTTGCCTTGTATCCAGCTTGTAGGTTATTAACACTGCAATTCGTTATTGATCACTTTCGGACTGGTTTCAACAGAAACTTCCAGACAGTGATTTTTATCCTGCAGTCCTAAATTGCTTCCAGCATGTTACTGGTTGCCAAAAACCTTAACTACCAGAAGCTTTACACCATCCTGATATTTTTCTATTATATGCTTTTTTTTTTTTTCCCCAGTAGAAAATACTTAAAGAAAATGCTCATGCAATTTTCTAATAAATTTAACATTGACTTTGTGGCTTCAGCATTGAGGGACTGATCATTTTTTCTGTTAAAGAAAATGAATTTTCTCAGCAGCGCTGGAAATATGAGACAGTAAGGACACCTTTTATGGAGAGTATTATTTATTAAACTAACTGCTCTTTTTTTAAAAAAAGACATTTGTTTTTACTTCAGCTAACTCTATCAGAGCTTCCCAGAAGGCTCTAGTATAATACGAGTTTGCTGCCACAGAGCTGAAGCCAAGCTTGCTAAACTATGCTCATTTTTGGGGAGCAGATATGTGATTCTTGCCCTTGTTTTTCATCCTTGTGTATCACATGCTTTTTTTACTGGAAGAAAAGAACATGTTAGCCTTGAAAGGTTTCCTGTGCATGTAGAGTTATGGGGTGAAAAAATTTGTTGATTTTGCTTTCTGTCAGCATTTTTTTCAATTTGCTAATATTATATGGTCTTTCCACTGCATTTCCTATTCGTATGCTCTAGCATGCCGATAGGTTATGATTTAATCGGTGTAGTTCCAATGTGTTAAGTTCTGCAGTTCAGTACTATCACAGCAAGATAAGAGACGAGAGGGGCTGGAATATTAAGTCCACTCGCATAAGCCCCACCATTGCTTGAAAGGAATCTCCAAACCAGCCCCAGAAACAGTATCAATAGGTTCTTCATCGTTGTTTGTTCATAGTTTTGTTTGTGGCTTAATCTGCAAAGACAATGAATTCATGCAGTTGCCCGAAAGTCTTTTTTATCCTAAGATTTGTCTTTGCATAGCTTTACATTTGTGGGGTTTTTTTGGTGCAAGGTTTTTTGAAACCTACTTCTCTATTCTATCTTTTGTTTTAGTGCAGGGTTTTGATAAAGTGATAGTTATGTAACAACATAACAACAGAAAAACATTTAGAAAAATGTTAGATTTATTTGTTTAATGAATCCCATGTGTGCAATTCAAAATGGTTTTTGTTCTTAACTGCACAATGAGAGGCATGAGCAATTGTGTGTATCGTATCTGAGTACTGTGACTGAGTGGTGCTACACATTTTTTTTAAATCAGAAGACAAATTAGTATTAATGAACAAACAAACAAAAAACAAACCCACAAAATCTCCTTTTTGTTATTCCCCCTTTCCCCCCGCATTCTAGATCTACTGCGATAATGGAACAAGTCCAACACCTTCAAACAATTCTTCAGCAAGTTCCATTTCTCTGTCAACTGTCACAAATTCAGTGAACAATACCACCGCTCAGGGACATGGATATTCCCTTCACCCAACCACAAGTCTTCTTTTCATTCTCTCAGTTTCTCTCCTGTATTTTTGCTGTTAAGAGACTCTGGCATGGAAATGGCTACCACTCCCCACCCAGTTTCCTGAACCATCTGAGATGGCTAGATCTCCGACCCAGCATGAAAATAAATCAGTCCAAACTCTACATCAAACCAGCTTGGTTCCACTCCATACTCAAATTACTACCAGTCTGACATAGAGAAGCACTCAGTATTCTGACTTTCCAAAGCTGACCAGTGTGGAAAGACCAACTTCACCAAGGAGGTAAAACGATGAGCTCTTTCACCAAATGAGTTGGAATTTGAAAAACAAGATGGAAGCAAAAAGACAGTATCGACAACCCCTGATTTAAAGCTGAGAAGAAATGCAGCATCTTGTAATAAGAATGGATGATAACACTCCACCAAGAAAAAAGGCTAGAGGGTTTATCTACCGTTTAGAATAAGGACTTAAAGAGATTTTATTTTCCATTTAAATTCATTAAAGTCAACAACCACTAGAAAACAGAGAAGCTCGAGTGGTTCTGTTTCTCGCACAGCCTATATGGTTATAACCTATGGGTAGTAGGATGTATACAAAAGAAAGAATCAGTGACAAGGGTTTCTTCTAGATTTCATTTGTATGAAATTGTTACAAGGCTAAAGTAGAATACCAAATTTTAAGAGCCCTCTTATTTAACTTCTGAGTCCTAACCAAATGGCTAGCCAGGCAGGGCTAGTTTTGAAATAGCTAAAAACCACCTTTTTTCGTAAGAGTTGAATTATTTATGGTGGGAATTTGAATTTGACATTTTATTTAAATTGTTTGTATATTAAACCGTATGTGCCAGAGGACAGAGGTGTGGAAACATTGGGAAAAGTACCAGGAGCTTTTTGTAAATGAAGTTTAGACAAAAAAAAAAGTCAAGGGATAAACATCTCCTCTTTTTCCTATTTCTTCTCCCAAGTTCTACAAGTTGTGTAAGTTCTTTTTGCTCCTGGAACTTTCCTTAATTATGAAGGATTTATGGAATCTTTTGAGTAATGTTCTAGTGCTGCTTTTTTTTTTTTTTTTTTTGGCACAAGGTGAATAACTCACTGTTTTGTTTTTTTTTTTTTGAAGAGTTTTAATTGTGATAGTTTACTTTAAACATGGGCTAATATTTGCGGTGGGGAGAAGAAATGGGGAGAGGAGAGCAAAACGCCAAAAATAAGAAATTAAATGATCAGGTGTTTAGAATATGAAGACTGGAGTCTTAATTTAATCACTGAATTTAAAAGTTACCTTTGTAAATACTACTTTTTTAAAATTTTCTGAATCAAAATTGCTACACTTGCACAGATTGTTTCTGTATCATTCAACACTTTAGATAATAGTATCTGGTACTTGATCAAAGCAAGCTTTGTTGAGGAGGTTCAACTACCTTGATGATAATACCTGTGTATAGATATTTATCTCAGTATAAGATCATGTCAAACATGAGTGGCTCTCTAATTTTTTTTTTTTAAATACAGATCTGTCTTTCAGTTATACTACCACCTATTCAAAGTATCATATATTAATAGCAAACTAACACAAATTCATGTCAGTGAGTGTACATGGACATTTCCATATGCTTATCATTTGTATCCAGTAAAATGTTAATGATTGTATTTTTGTGTTTGTGTAATTATGCTTTGATTTATTAGCTACTGATTTTCATTGGAAAAAAACTGTAAATAAAAACAGTGGACAGGCAATGCATTCTAGATGCACTTCCAGAAACTTCTACAACAACTTGTAACTTGCCTGCATAAAGTGAATGAACTGTTAAGCAAGACAGTATATGTGATTAAAAATCTCAAGGTCTAGAAATGCTGAAGCGTAATTAGTTTTATTTCTCTGTAAGGTTTAGTAACGTTGCGAGTGTGGACTCCACTCTGAAATCAGTGGGTGAGGTTTGGTTAACATCTCTAGTAACTGTAGTAAGTTTTCCATACTTACTACAGCAACTTCCCTTTCAAGTAGTATTATGCTTTCATTTTAGACACACAGTGCTTAAACAGAGTTTTCCTTTGTTTCTTACTGTGGCAATGAGTTATTTTCCTTACGACGGCTAAAGCTGTTTTTCAGCTTCTGGTTATCAAGGATGTGAATTAACTGCTTGAGGTTTCTGACTCCCACAGACTCCATTAATATAATAATAATAATATCCTAGTAATTCAAGTTTCACCATACTTGATGAAGGACAGAGGCTGGAAGAGGTAGGAATTTGTGCAATATTTTGCTGAAAAGCAAAAATTAACTGGATGAGAATTCAAAAATAGTTACAGTTCATGACATTCTAATGTTGTGTCTTCGTTGTTTTTCAGATGTACTCCTTTCTAATAACCGTTCCAGGCCCAACGATATTCTAAGTGATTATCTTTACTCCCTAGATGTGGAGAAATGCATTTAAAAACGCCTAGCTACTTAGGCATGCTGCACGGCAGTCTGCATTTTTCAGTGGGAAAGAGGCCCCCAGAGAGGCCTCCCGAGGCTCGGGAGGGAATGCAGCGCGGCAGGCCTTTGATTGTGCTCCTTTACTTTTCCAGTAGGTTGAACAAACCCGAGGAGCGGGATGAGTTTATCAAAGCTCACCATTTGAATAAATCTTGGAATCTGCAGGGAGTATCAGAGCACATTGTTCCCTTGTTTAGCTTCTCTCTGAATGCTCCAGAAGAAAGCATGAAGATAAAATATTACCAATGATTACCTGGCTATGTATCTTTTTTAAAAACATAAAACTGAAAATGGAGAGACTCTCTCCAAAGAGAGTCAGAGAACAAGAAAGGCTGCAACAATGGTCCTTAATTCTGTTGATGTACCAGCAAAACAAATGAAGTGTAGGAATATGTTTGAAGTTAAGTTCTTGTTAAATATTCAAATGAATTGGGATGGTTGGCTTAATTGGTGGCATGCCTTTTTGTTTTTTTCTTTTTTTTGAAGAAATAGGGCCAGATTGCTTTTTAATAGCATCTAAGCATATTTAAATTCTCTTGAGTTTTTGAGTGATGAGTGATTTAGAAAAATGATCTGGTAACCTTTGTCCCATTCCATTCCAACACAGAACAATGGAATCAGTGATGAAGAAATCCACCACGGGAAAGAGGACATGATGGATTTTGATCAATAAATCCGCCCAGGGAAAGAGGACATGATGGATTTATTTAGCGAGCTGGGAAGGCGGGAGGGAAGCGAGGAGAATGGAGCCTACGCACTTCACGATTATTTAATTTTTTAAAGTAACACCTGTAATAACTGGAACCAGCTCTTACCTATGCCTCTCCCTTTCACAAATCTGTCCAGCTGGAGTGTGTCTGGATAATGTATATTGCAATGACTCTGAAACAATTCTGCTGCTGTTTGATGCATGGCATTGCTTTCGTTGTAAACATATGCTAGCCACATATGTCCTGAATGGAGTATAGTGGTGTTATTTGAACGAAATAGCCTAAAATGGGCACTTTACAGTTTGTGTGCAGCCTACTGTTCCTTCCTTCACAACATCATATTCTGAATAGCCCTTAAGTTTTTTCAAAATGCAATTTTCAGCTGGTTTAGAAATCTGCAGGGACTTTGAATGAACAACTTTCATTCAACAAAATTCTCCACAAGGTGAAGTATTTTGGGCCAGATCCAATGCTGTTATACCCATAAGCTTCTGCTAGTGGCTTCCTTGTTTTCAGCAAGATGAAATCGTGTATCCCGACTCTTTCTCCGCATGTGAAAGGCAGTGTACGTGGTGCAGCTGTATTGTGCTAAGGATAGCCCCACTTTGTCTACTTGGACATGTGACGTTATTAACATCTCAATAAATGACTTTTCAAATGAACTCGGGACTATTTTGACAAGCCATTCCCAGCTTTTAGCCTAATCCCTCAAACACTTAGGATTTGTCTGTACAACGCAAATACTCTCAAGCTAGCTCGAGACAGTAGCATACTCCCTAATGTCATTAGTACAGTATTTCATATGGAGTCATTTCTCCCGAGAGTTGGTCTTATGCAGCCCGCGGGCCTGCGGAAGGACCCATGAGAAGGAGCCCTTGCGGGGCCTGGCCCTTTGTCATGCATCTTTCCAAGGCAGCATTTCCCTGCACTCGGGTTACATCAGGCTCTGTAGCAGAGCTCACAAAGACACCTTGTATCTGAAAGCGAGGATGTATATAAACACGCATATATTAGAGGCAGTTGGGAGTGATTTGCATTTTGTGTGCATTCGGGCTTCGTAGGGATTTGATTTCCCATACATGACTGAAATGATTTAGGTACAGGCTTTATCATCCAGCAACTTTATTGTAATGGATACAATTGGGAACGTTTCTTGGTTTTGCATTAAAGATAACTTTGAAATAGGATCTGTCAGCTCTGCCTCTTAGCAGAACAAAGCTCTTCATTATAGAGCGCACATTACATTTTATGCACTGTACAGGTCTACTGTGCCCCAACAGATGAAGAGGCTAGTTATTTTAAATCCATCATTTTACCTGCAGCAGTTTAAAGAGCAGCACTAGGCTTTCTGCAGTATGTGCTTTAAGGTGTGGTGTTTTCATCATTTTCATCACGCGGTAGCCTTGGGAAAGATACTTGATCCTTACTCTGGTTATCAGCCTTCAGTTTTCCAAGTGAAGCCCTCAGCATCCTGCTCATGAATGCATAATTGCTCTGGGTTAGTCTTCATCAAAATGTCTGGAATGAATGACCTAGAGCTGAAGAAAAAACATGATCAATTTTATACAGCCCAACCAAAATCCTAAACTAACAAAATCTCATCTATGAAGGGTCATTCAATTCTCTCTTGAATCCAGCAATACACCCTGCAACGTACGTGCTACAAATACATGAATAAAATATTTTCAAGCTTTTCAGAAGCAACCCAAGACTCTTTCTTTTATGTTATCTTAGCAGCAGCTATGCTTTTACAACTGATGGGTGTACAATATAAAAGTCGAGCACGCAGCAGAATTAAATCGTGGTGGCTTGGTTTTGCTGCATAAACTGAATGATCGCATTCCACCAAAATCTCTCTTGAATGACCTAGTGTGAAAAGTATTCTTTATGTGGCACAAATTATTAAAGGAAGCAACGCCTTTGTAAAGCAATTGTTCTGTTTCCCTCTTTTCAACAACTCTCACTGAAAACACAGCATAGACTTTTTTCCGGATCGCTTAGTGTGCATAATTTGGACTTAAAGTGTGTATTCATTATACTGAAATATGTAAACTTCTCATGACAAAACCTGTATATTTTTTCTGCTGAATTGTATAAAACGCAAATGTTTTTTGAGGGGTAAGACTGAACTTTGAGACTGGAGGGACATATATACCAGGCTACAATAACAAATGCATGTTGTCCGATTGATTAGACAGGTAGGATTCAAAGCTGATTGAGTACATACAGCTAATTATAGCATTCAGAGCCATAATAGCAAGGATTCAAAAATGATTTTAAATGTATAGAAACCGTGTTTTGAAGACCGTCATTGTTTTAGGAGTGAGGGAGAACTTCCTCTGCAAGCAGATTACCTGGCAGCTGTTTAGTGCATTTTCCTTAAGAAGCCAGCCTGGGACATGTTAATAGCACGAAAATGGACTCGATGGAGTCTTTCCTTGAACATGGCAGTTTCGGTGTTTTAATGCTTAAGTACAAAGAATTTTTTAAATAATGCGCAAGAAGAGTTCTTTGGCAGGACTGTGAGAGTAATGCAAAGACGTGATGGCATTATCCTGAGACATGGTGATGATACTTGCTGTCATGTATCTACTGTATCTAGTATCTACAATTTTTTGTGTATGTTTTCTAAAACTTGCTGGCATTTAGTGTCTTTGTATAAGTTTCCAATAGTATCTTTGCATTCCTTTTTAAGGCTATTCTCACTACTCTGATTTGTTATCTTTTCTGTTTCAGGAAACCAATGGAAAACTGCATGCAATGCAGCAGATTTGCTCAACCTGGAATTAGTCATTGCCTCCATTCCAACATTCTCAGGCTTCCATGAGGTGTACCCTTTTGCAAAGTACTACCAGTAAATGAGCCAATGTGAAGCATTACCGGGATGACAGACTTGGTTTTTTTTCCTGCCAGTCTGTGTTTTTACTAAAATTAAAATATCAAAACAACACTCAGTCATTTTCAGGACACAATGCAAACTCCACACTAATTCAGCCCTATTAATCTGGCACTGATCTAAGCCCTCTGCCACAGTTTCACAGTAAGCAAAAGCACATTGCTAACATAGTGGAGGAACTGGATGACAGGTAAAGTATGTACACAAACTCCTGCGACCTGTCTGAGATGTCAGTTTTGATCCCAAAATGTGTGATCTAATACACTAGGGATCTGTGGATCTCGCTAGGTAGCTGATAGGGGTCTGTGACTTTAATTAGTATTTCATTGTATTTACATTTAGCAGGTCTGTTCTTACTCAGCAATGCAAGCTGACATTGTTCAACTTCTCCTTCACTCCTTTTTTTTCCTCCAGCCTTATATCATGTGTTCCTCAGAGCAGAGGCAGTTATTGCTGAGTGTCTGCAAAACTACTAGGCATTAGCTATTCGTCAGCAGGTTTTATACAGCTTTCCATAACAGCAGTAATTAAAGCCCAGGTCTTTAAAGGTAATTTGGTGCCTGACTTCTAATTCCTATTGAAATCAGTGTCCTCGTGGGTTGCAGTCTGACTGCCTTCTGTGTAAAATTAGTATATAATACTGAAAGCTTTTACGGACCTCACGGGAGCTCTGCTTATTTTTCAGGGAAACAACAACTAAGACCCTCTCTTCTTTGTTTTGCTTGCCCGCTTGTTTGTTTTCTATATTATAGAACCTATGATTGCTATGGTAGAAGGAGTGTATGGAAATATCTTTCCGTCAAGGAAATATCTTTCCATCAAGGTGGTGATGTTCATCCCTGCTCCAGCAGTATGGAAGGTTTTCCAGAGTTCAGTGCTGCCTGGTCTCCTCAGCCTGCCTGCGCGGCTTCCATGGGGAAAGGCCTGTCCCAGGCTCTCACATGCGGGGGTCAGCACCATCCCAGAGCAGCCACACTCCTTCGGTGGTTCAGCCCAGGGATGCTGGGGGCCTCCGTCAAGTCCCAGGTTTGGTCTTGAGCCAGTCATTGCGCTGAAGACATGAATGATGGGTTTATACTGATTTCTGAGAAGAGAGAAGGACGGGCTGAGTGAGAGGCTAATGAACTGGGAATCTGGAAAATGGCATTCTCTTCCAGCTGGACGCTTCACATTCAATCTCCAGTAACACTGAAATGCTATATTTACTCTTACTTACCATGTAAGTTATTGTAACACTATAGGTAAGTGCCTTGAGATGGTCTCGTCCCTGAAGACCCTGCAGTCTTACTTCAAAAAAAGACACAGCAGATGTGTAGACAAGGAAAAATGTGATTCCTCATAACCTCAGCACACCCCAGCCTTGGGGACATGGGGGCAACCGGTGCCCTCTCCCCTCCTCACCTCCTATCTGGAGCAGTCAAGGCTTCCCTGCCATGCAAGCCACCCTGAGGCGAGAGGGAGCTGCTGACTGCAGATGAGGAGCAGGGCAAACGCCCAGGGTGGGATCACAGCAGCAGGTGTCACCCCGGGGGGGAAGCTGAAGCCGAGGGCGGGGAGCCCCGGCTGTGCACCCACGGGGAAGCGGGGGCCCGCGGTCATGGCACGCACTTCTGAACTCCCCGGCTCACGAGCATAGCCAGCAGGGCGTGAGCAGGTTGAGGGAAATGATCGCTATCCTTTATTCACCTTCCATGCGACGGCATTTGCAATACAGTGTGCAGTCTGGGGACCCCCAGTACAAGAGTAAACTGAGACAGGCCAGAGGAAAGCCACAGTGGTGGTCTTGGTTCTGGAGCATGTAACACAGGAGGAGAGGCTTGGGGAGCTGGGTTTGTTCTGCCTGGGAAAGGGAGGAAAAATTGGGATTTAATTGCTGTCTTGCACAACCTAAACTGCGGGGTGGGGGGCTGGGGAGGTTGGGGAGAGGGCAGGGCTGGGGTGGCAGGTAATGTGATCTGTTGAGGAAAAGGGCTGCATCATGGAGGGACCGAAAAAAGAAAAGAAAGAAATGTCTGAAAAATGCTTTTAGCAAACCCTTCAATAGAAATCTTACAAGCCCCAAAGAAGAAGTCCTGTGTCCAGTTTCGGACACTGCAATTAGCAGATATGAACTGGTAAAATTCCGAGTAGAGCAATGAAAATCATGAGAAGTGTAGATGGAAAAAAGTAGAAAGAGTAGAGCATATTCAGTTGCTAAAAGAGAAGTGGGAAGCATAATGGAACCTGCATGTAAAAGACAGTTACTAAGAGTAGGGAATAGCCTGTCCTTCCTGCATGCTCCGAAGAGATTAAGTCACACACTGAAGTATTGAGATAAATTGCTGGGGGAGCTTGTGGATGTTTCTGAAAGCAGGTTAGATAAACATCATTTGGGAATAGTTTAGATCTAGCTGATCATACCGTTGGGCAAGGGGAGGGCTGGATGGCCTCTCACAGCCATTTTTGCCCCTCTGATTCTAGGATAATAGTGTTGATGCAATCGTAGAGCATGAAGAGCACATGTTGAGAATCCCTCCTTTCCCCTCAACAGAAGTTTTCTTCTGTGTAAAATGTGCCTTTAAAACAAATAATCTGAATGAATAATGCTGAGTCACTCTAGTTTCCCACTTTTGTGAATGCTGCATCCCTGAATCAGTTGCTTGGATATTGAAAGTTCAGATGGATCCTCTGAGGTTTAATAAAGGTCTTGTCAGGTGGATGACACAAACCAGCTTAAATGTGGTGCCTGAGTGAGACCTTACCTTTCTGTGTGCCCAGGGTAGAGATAGGCTCCTTGTTTCCACTTTGTTAACATAATAAATATAGCCACAGATTTCTTCAGGCTTGTGGTTTTATTATGTCATTTTGTCCCCTTTGGTGTCAGTTGTCAGCAGTCAAGGGAGGTTTGGAAGTATCTCTCCTCAGCTGGTGGTAACAAGAGTTGTGGATATCGCCAACTCCAACCCAGGCTTCCAGTTAGCAAATCCTAGTAACTAGATTGTCCATTCGAGTGCTTGGAGTAGTGCTATACTGGGTGCGTTTGAAAAAGGGCTAACACAGCTCCACCACAACCCTAACCATGGGAGGTGGAAGGTGTGAAGCCATGTGTCTCTTGCACAAGCAGACGTCGGTCTTCCAAGGCAGGAGGATAAACTTCACCTTGCACAGCACTCCTTGGAGTTGGGGATCTGCAAAGCATGTGTCAAAGAGGCTAGTGCCTCCATAGCCGATGATAATTGATGCTATCTTTACCTCAGGTCTGCAGAGAAGCTTGTGTAGTGGGAGACAAAAGGGCAGAGCAGCCAAGGATTTGGGGGATATGGAGAAGCAATATGGCATGGTTATATAGGACTGGCAGAGTTGTTATAAGGACAAGGGGAAATAAAGAAAGATAGACAGCTTGCATGGGTAAAGTCAGATAATTTTAATGATGCAGCAGGGTGAGGATAAGGAATTGTTATCAAATTACTATTTCACTTCTTTTGAAGTTAACTTTATTGCCCTCTAATGAACAACCCCATGAACACTGAAGCTAAGGGAATTCTGGTGTCTAACAGACACCTTCTGTGTGAGGTGAGCCTTTAGAAAGGCCCACTGTCTCTCGCATGAGCCAAGTGTATGTTGTTCCCAATTTCTTAATTGGGATTTTTAGAGGATGTTTCTCTTTTCCCCAGCTCTCTGTTTTCACGGGGTGAGTAGGAACTTAATTCTGTTTAGGACTTCGACCACAGTCTTAAAGCCTATTGAGATGGGCCAGTGGGTTTCAACATATGAATTAAAGAAATGTGAAGGTGTACATGCACTGCATGGTCGTGTAAGCTAAAAGTAAGTTAGCCAAGCTGGAAATTATGGGAGTTTTAAATAATAAAACAACTATCATCCATTTGATGGCATGGGAGAAAGGGTAAGGAAGAGAAAAACAAGTTCAAAGTAGTTGTTTCTCAGCACATATCTCCTCGAAATATGCTTCTGTATGTAGCAACACTTAAACAAAATGGTGATAAGGCGTTTGTCAAATGGTCCAAATTTACTGTGCTTGAAATTGGAGGAGGAGTTACTGAAATTTTAGTAAATGCATGGGAGACCTGGAGCTCATAATATACTATGAAAGGTTTGTTTGTTTTGTCTACTTTACATCTTTCAACCTTTTATTTTCTGTAGAAGGAGATAGAGTATGAATTACTTCTTTAACGCAGCGAAGATTCTCTAAAGGTTACTATAGTCTCCGTAGTCCATTCAGGATATTCAGAATGCAAATCAGTTCCACATCACAGTCTTTTTGTGAGGCTTTTCATTACAGCGGGACAAGTAAAGCTCTCAAATGTCTTTTTTAATTTTAGATAAAGGTGGATCAAAAAGTGGGTAGATCTTCTTATTTGTATTTTTAAGAGTCTTTTTAATACTTTTTCCTATCAAACATGAAAAGGAAAATAGTCATATTTCTAGGTATTTGAGGACCCCTTTGAAGCAGTGAGCAAAGGAATGCTTAATACTTTGAAACTATCTATTATTGAAACTATCAATTATTTTAACATTTTTTCAAAGGCAAAACAGGATCCTCACCAGACCAGCTTTTTGTCTTGTTTTTCTTGTTCTGACAGATTGTCTATCTGTAGTGTAATGAGAAGATGGTCAGACTAGCTTAATGTTTAGCACATGGTACTTTTCATCTTCAAAATGCTTTCTGAACATCAAGCAAGCATATCAACTTATGTTTCTCTAATGAATACTTGTGTTGAATCCAAGCAACAGATCACGACTTTTTGTAAAATCTTGTGGGAGTCATTATATACTGGTGTTAATTTAAAAACCTTTCAAATATTAAGTAGGGCAAAATTAGACTTTTTTGTCAAACTAAACTAAGATCCATTGGATGTCTAGTGATTAGAAACATTGTCTGCTGAAGGTTTAGTATTACTGAGGTCTGGTTTTGTAATTTTAACTCAGGTTTTTGTTGAAGTCAAAGACTGCAGCACTGAATTCTGATCGAAGCAATTGTTTTGTTATTTGCAATGTGCAGGGGTTGATTCAAGCTTTTGTGACTCTTCTCATTCTTCTTGTTCTTGCTTATATTTTACTACCACTTTCAGGATGCATCAACATGGTGAAAAATAGAATATATATATATATATAGAATATATGCTGGGCCCTGACAAGAAAGGCAGGGAATATACCATGAAAACCTTGTATCTTAGAGGTTTGTTGTGAGAAAACTGTGTTGGGGGGTTGCTTGTTCTCTAAAGAGCTCTAATTTCTCAGGGAATATGTAAAGGTTGTGGTGCCAGCAAAGGTGATGGAGAAGAAGAAATGGACCAGTTATTGTTCAGTTCGTGATATCAGATACTGCTAGATGCTTATTTAATAAGACTTGACTCATGATGTGTGAGGTGGTTAGAAAAATGAAAACCTCTTCATTTCAACAGAAGAAATAACTTGGAAAGTCAAGGAAACTGCACCTGGGAGATTTCTAAGGAGGAGTGACACCCTTGCACATATTTATATTGTTGAACGCTCAACATAAGAAAACGCTCAACGTAAGAAAAATGCAATGACGTACAGAGGAATACAAAATGGGATATAAATTTATCTGATTATATGTTATTTGGTTTATGTGACCTTTCTTATTTTCTTCTTATTTTCCATTAGAAACAATCTCCTTTTGCTATTTCATCCATTTTCTTCTCTACTGTTCTGTTTTTAATGTTAATGATTTTTTTTCTTGTGATATTCAGTGCATTAATCTGTGTCTGGTTTTGACTCTTTTGGAGCTAGCTATAATGCTCCAGCCCACCCCCACTCTTAAACTGTGCCTATTTCTGAGAGCCTTTTTTATGATCTAGAAATTGGTACTATATCTTAAAGATTTGTTCCCCTTCCTTTTTTCCCCACTCCCAGGATATTTTTTTTCCCCAGAAGAAATTCTTACTTTTTTGATAATCACGTAGAATTGATCCCTTTTACAGATCTCTCTAAAAATTCTGTTATCTTCCTCTGTTTCAAAATCATAAATAGATAATGCAGGTGTTGAAATATTCTGAAGTTGTTGAATCATTACAAAAGCTCTGTAATTACTTTTATTATTAATGGTTTTCATTAGTAAATTCTTCGAGTTTACGTTGGTGCTTTCATCCAAAAGACTTATGGTACTGTATAGTAAAACATCTTAAAACATCCCTGGAAGACAAATGAGTCCTCAGACTTGTCTAGAGGTATGAGAGAGGAACGGAGGCAGAGACTGCTTACAGGACAGGAGCGGTGAGCCAGTGGCAGAAGGAAGAGTAATCCTCATGAGGCCCAAATTCTCCCCTTAGGTTTCAACCATCTGAATTTTTTTGTGCAATTTTGGAAGAGCTGTATCTACATCTCACAACATCACAAGCATTGTTGCAGAGGGAGCAGCCGCCTTCTGCCCAGGAGAGAGTAAGACAGCTGGAGAACAAGAAAACTGGGTATTTCTCTGGTCAGACCCTGAACAAGGGGGCCTGGGGTCACAGAGGCTTAACATGGTATGGTGGTGTGCATCTCCTTTTGCTCAGCTCCTGGTAGACCCAATTGCCAGAAGCTGGAGGCAGTGTTACTTGAATACGCACCTGAATTTCATTCTGAGTTTAAGGCCATGATACAGCTCTGCTTTGGCAGCACTCTCTGACCCCTTTGAATGGAGAAACACGCACTGTGGTACTAAGATCAAATACCCCTAACCTGTGACTAGAAAAAAGAGCCAGAAATGAAGTCACCAGAATGAATTGTGTCAGCTATCCTGGATGTGCCATTTTTTCATTTAATAAGAGAGAGAAAAGATGTTCGCAAGACCTTGTTTAGTGCTTTCTACCCACCGTGGCACTGGAACTCTGAATAGCTTCCAGCTAGTCACTAATTTGCTGGAGATAGAGCAAAAATCAACATCTACTGTTCTGGGGAAGTCAAATGCCTGAGCTGTTTGTCATGAATGGCTTCTGCTAATGGCATGATCTTTAATCTTACAAATAACCAGAAGTGTGCATTGATCCAAGGGAATAAGAGGGAAGGACAAGTTACGTATTAGATACTGCACCTCACTGATGGACAGATTAAACTTCTGTCCATAGCACTTCCTTGCAACGCAGAGAATTTTTTTTTTTTTTTGTGAGTAATATCCTGGATGACAGCAAGAAGTCAGGTACTTACACCTGACTTGAGGATATAAAAGACTTCCTTTGGTGCATAGTTGCTTTTTGCACCTTCTAGACTGGAAGCTTCTGTTTCTTTTTTCAATTCATCATGTTAGAGCAGCTTGCCTCTGATGTTGGAGCTTAAGCGAAGGAGATAACACAGCCTTTGAGCTGCTTTCCTCCCAGGAATCTCACTTTGCATCTGTTCATGGAGGAGGAGAAATTTCACTGTTGCTAATGGAGTCACTCCACTTCAGGTGGGGGTAGAATTATTCACCTGCTATTTCCTCCTGAAAGCAAGGTCCTTTGATCAGGTGAAATAACAGCAGCATTTCTTGAGGGCTTGGAAGTAGCGTTCGACAGGAATTGGACTACCTTCTAATGAACTTAACGATTTCTTTTACTTTCCAGGCTTGCCAATGTTAGACTGCAGCCATGCTACTTATCCAGTTCTGTTAGTAGTCGAGGTGGCACTAGGAGCACTACACATGGATTATAATCCTGCTACCTGTTGCCTAAACATAAAATAAAATGCCTCTGCTGCAAAGACCTTACACTTGAAGAAGCTACCATTTGTTGCTTCTGTTTTGGGGCAGATGTCTGGCTTTTTGTACCTCACTGTTCATTTTCATTTTTTAATTTTAATCTCAGTCCTTCATACCTGACAGATTTTTCTGTGAGAATTATCAGATGGGTATTCTTGATTTTTTCCCCCTTTAGGCTGACCATATTCTACCAGAAAGGTGTATTGTGAATGGGAATTATCCCTTTGCTTTGAAAACCATGACATGTTCAGGTATCCATCTCAGCTCTGGGCAGCATGAAAAACCTCAAAAACTTTCAGCACCTTTTCAGTTGCTACCTTCTTATACTTCACTGCTGGAAGTGATTCCTTCAATCAGTGACATCCATTCATCTCGTTGTTTTAATGCAAATTGTTTGAAGATACTAAAATCGATGAAGCCTTTATCTGACAGCTCTTCCCAGACATTTGCTGAGCATCATTCACAGTAATCCCTTTTGGTGGTGCGCACATACTTAAATATGCAGTGCTATCTGAACTGAAGGAGGGTGTTGAAATTATTCCAGAATACTTCTTCTGCAGTGCTCCCTGCTGGGGCAGCTCCAGGTGTGGGGCTGGAGCACCCGCAAGTGCGAGAGCCATTGCTGCGGCTTGATCTGAGTGTGCTCAGCAGGCGGAGTGGCCTCTCCGGCCCGTTGTAGTGGTGCCTGGCCTGCATGACTCCCTTCTGTAGGTGGATGCTCTCAGCTTGGCTTTGGTGTCACTGAACTCCAGGAGGTCCCTCTCCCTGCGTCCGTGCTAGAGTAGGTGCATGCATCTGATAACGGGAACTGAGAGGCCAGTACCTCTGAACAGTGGCGGAACAAAGGGAAAGCTTTTCCAGAAATGCTCTTCTACCTGTTTTCTGCCCGTTTGAGAGCCCAAAGAGGACTTCACGCACACAAGATCTAGAGGGGAAGGAAGAGGCCGCCAAATTGTACCATTCCGTTTAAGTCTGACCTTCCTTTTTTGTCAAGGAAAATTATTTGGCTTTAATTGTTTTCAGAGAGTCATTTCTTATCAATTCCTTCCACTCAATTTGTTTCCCTATCTTCAATCCAAAATACAACTAACTCACTACTTCAAGTGGAAAATCTTTTTACAATAAATCAACAATGTATGAGATACAAAATAATCTATTTTTGCATCATCTTTGACTTGAAACTATAAATAATTTTCTCTTGGAATCTAGCTTCACCCTTTTGGGCTGAAATAATCCAACATGTCATTCATTCCCATTAGAGGGTCACTTGGATACAAGCAAGCACAAAGCTATTGATGACTCAGTAGATGAGTAAGTTCAGGAGACTTGAAATGAAACACTTTCATTATATTGACAGTAATTTCATATGACCCTATGAACTGGCTGCAATGCAATGAGGAATTAGGAGGGTAACACAAGGACCCACCTGGCAGAAGAATAACACAAGATCTGTTTAAAAGGAAAAAATTACGGCATCAACCTACACTCTATCCTGATTTCAAATGCAAATTACACTCAAAAAATGTGAAAGGCCGAAAGGTAGCTAGAAAATGGAAATTCTTTCTTTGTTCCTGAGAGTGCACATCATGCAAAGGCAACATTTTCTGAATCTTATTCACACTTTTGAGTCTAATCATATCTGTTTCCAAGGCAAATAATTTATTTTTCAGAATACTCTGTAGTTCTTGTGATTGATCAAACAGACACCTAAAGCGGTGGGAATCATCATGCAACAGAGGGACTGTGAGATATTCTTAGTCTGAAAAGTTCCCAGCCAATGAGAGACTAAATATTGTGAGTTAGATTGACCATAAGGAAAACTGAGTCCTGACAGTAAATGTCAGGAAAGATATATTAATGTACAGTAATGGAGTTAGAAGATAGCCTTTTTTTTTCTTCTATTGCAACTTCAATAATTACTTGCACAAAATGTCTACTAAGTGTCTTTTAAAAAGACATAAACCAAGCTAGACTATTCCTTATATAAAAGCTTGAAGAAAACTATTTAAAGACTAATTGGACACGTGTAGGAAGAGAAATTGATACAACAGGTTCCCGGACACTTTGTAATCATGAAATATGGTTTAATACAGTGATTATTAATTTTTTCTTTGGGCTTTTTAGTAGAATTAGGCAATATGTTCAGTGAATTCTTACCTTATTTCATTGTGATTTTTTGAAGGAAAACGAGGAGGAGAACATGCATCATGCTTCCAGTCACTCTTTCTCGAATGACCAAAGTGGTTGACATGAACGCACCTACCTGAGCCCCTCTCCTGTGAAATGTTAGAGCAGAACTGGATGAAGAACAGCCAGTCCATCCCATGGAAAGTTCTTGAGGTTTTTGAAGTCTCTCTGTATCTTTTGTGCAACAAAATACAAAGCAGCCCCTTTCAAATGCCTTTGTGAAAGAGAGCTGTGTTGAAATACCTAGTTTGAGATCAAAGACCTCAGGTATCCAATTGGGGGTTTTCATTGTGGTCACAAGCGAAATTCTGTTGAAATGTTCATGTTCCTTTGAGACGTTTCATCTTTGATGTAGTGGGGTATTTAACTAAATACCGCTTTGAAAATGTTCTGAGCAGGTCTATGTTTTTGGTGCCATTGTGCTAGGAGGAGAGGAACTTAAGCAGGGAGAGCTGATAGACAAGGAGCTATGAAAGGCCTGGAAAAGGATGATGAACACTTAATAAGGTGTTAGCTCTGTGCAGGATCCAGCCTGCTTAAATTGAGTCTTAGGTGCCTAAAGCCTAAGGCTGAGAGAATAATCCAGTCTGTCTGCTTCTCGCACTACAAGGCGTCTCTGTACTGCACTTGGACATTTCCTGGGCACTTGCTGTAGTCACCTATTCATGCCTAAAAGCACCTGTTAGACAAAAGTCAGGTACCTCTTGCTCGTCACGGTTCAGGCAGGCAGGTACCCGAATGGCGTGACTGCTCCGGGGTGGCCTGAAGGCCTGGATGTGGCTGGGGCTTTCCTTTCTCTGAGGGGTTAGTGTGGTGGAGGGACAGGACAACCTGCTCCTGAGGAAGAGTCAGACTTGGCGGTGGCCCTGGTCCTCACACGGTGTGCCTGTGCACAGCGACCCACTGAGGGAGGGGTGAAGGCTTTCCCCCAAATTCTCTAAGGCCCAGGGGTCAGAGAGCTGTCTTCAGTGTAGAAAGTCTGAATTCAGTCTTTCTTGGGCTGAGCAGAGTTTAGAAATCATGATTCTTACCTTATTAAATACTTTCATCATGAGAGGATGGAGACACCTAGCACTTCCCATCAGTTCTCTTCACTCGCAGCAGAAAGGAGCGGCTTTGTATACAGAAAACCTCCCTGCACATCTCTAGAGACCATGCTGGGAATTTGTGCAGTTAGGGTGGGCGGACTGACCAGCGTCCTGCGAGGGATCTAAAGCACGTGAGATTTTTGCAAGGCAGTAAGTAAAATGAGTGCTGAAGTCAGGTCTGTATTACAGCTCTGTTTCTATATTCTCCAGCCTCCAGCATCAGTGGTGGTAAGATCAGGCGTTTAGTATGGTGCTGCCTTGCAAGTATGTGGATGTGTATTGGTAATTGTAGGTGATGTGATATGCGGTGTGAGTGACATCTCATCCCGCGGCAGGTGGTGCGTGTGGAAAGCGGTGATTGTTTTAAAAGATATCTGCATTTGTGTAGATTATGTTATATTTATATTATACAGGTAAGTGGAATGGAGAAGGTACAGTCTTGTGGAAATGGAGGTGAAAATCAAATTAAATGCTGGATGGGAGAATTTTCATGTTCTGGTCTAGTGCAATTACAATACTTGCTCAGTACCAGGGGAAAAAAAAAGTGGTAAGGTTTGCAAAATCATGGCTTTGTTCTCCCAGGTATAGGAACCTGGATCAAAAAGCATATCTCTGTGAATCACATTTGCAGGCACCAATAATAACAGAAAAACAGAACTAAGCTTATTTAAGATGTTGCGTCACACACTAACAAAAATGGAACGTCTGGATGTGGATGCTACTCTCTATGGTGTGTCCTCCCCTATAGAGGCTAAAAATATTTCACTTTCACCACATGGACAGACAGATATAATTGTTCAATTACTCTTGTAGATTCATCTGTAGTAAACTGGCAAATAAGAAATCTTCAGAAAGAATTACACGTACAGATGGAATTCGTGGGTCCTGGATATCCTCACAAAATCTTTCATTTTGGTACCAGAGTTTGTCTTAGAAAGATGGCTTAGTGCCAAAGCTACTGGCAAGTATTTACGGTAACCCAGTTCCAGCTCTATCCCACACACTCTTTATTACATCTTTGGCGGAATGGTTATTTCTGTATCCCATTCCTCATCTGTAGAAGAGATGTCATATAGCTTTTTCCTCCTAGAATGTGGGTTCCTTTGCTCTGGTGCTGACTCTTATAATGAGTATGGAGGAGGGAATCTTGTTTAGTGCCTCTGAGCTTCCACAGTATGCAATTATCAATGTTAATGTCTTCAAATTGAGGGAGTGATTGGATCTAGCAGACTGCTTTGTTGTTTGTGTGTTGTGTAATTATCAGCATTCATTACAAACAGGTATGTCTAATTTTTCCAGCTCTCAGCAAGCTGACTACAATGATGGTATTATGGGCTGGGTTAAACTGACTGGAACTGGTGAGTGAAATGGCTGCCCTTCTGTTATGAATAAATGCAACAAAAGCAGAGCTAGGCAGATTAAAAAAAGGGAGGAAAAAAAGACTTGTTCAATACGTGAGCTGTGGATTTGAACCGCTTGCAGAGGAGTTGAAAGCATGGAGCTTTGGTGGGATTTCCCAGGGTATTGTTTAACTATCTGCACACAGCTCTCTTCAGTGAGCAAACAGCAGGTGAGAGAGAGGCTCAGAAAACAGCAAAATTGGAAATATGCTTTAAGAAAATGTACACAGGAGAGAAAGCATTTAAGCAGTGTGGCTAGAAACTGAGAGCAAGGAGCAAAGAAACACCTGCTGTGCCCAGAGGTACTGGGTTTTGGCCAGCCTGTATGAATACACAGGATTGTATCAAAGAGTCTGTCCTCAGCTAAAGTGCTCCAGCAGTTATATTTCATCCGGAAAAGTGTTGTTGGTGCTCAAGCACACTGCTGTCTGTCTTCTCTGTGGTGCAAATGGGAGGCTGAAGCTGCACTGACGGGCTGCTTGTCAAACTGCTTGTATGTTTATAGTCAGTGAAAAATAATACCGAGTAAGGAAACATATTTAAAAAAAAGAAAAACCTCTCATTCCTAGACTTATCTAGAGGTGCTAATATTTAGAAGAGCAGTATCATTACTCAAGAGGATACCCAGCCGTTGCTTCTCCTTTTCCTGTATTTTCCCCGCTTTGGCTTGGCACAGGTGTTACAGCTTGCCAAAGAAACGTGGTGTGCTTACAAGCCCAAAATCATAGCTTGTGTTCTCAGGCGTGC
This sequence comes from Fulmarus glacialis, assembly GCF_000690835.1. Taxonomy (NCBI): domain Eukaryota; kingdom Metazoa; phylum Chordata; class Aves; order Procellariiformes; family Procellariidae; genus Fulmarus; species Fulmarus glacialis. Next base: position 58,861 of record NW_009226289.1, on the reverse strand, counting down.
AGGCAAATCACCTGGATCCGGAGCAGCCCATACCACACTGGGCAGCCGCCAGTTTGCAAAAAGTCTCAGTTACCGCGTGGCGGGAGGCCCTGGGGATGCAGGGAGGGACATCAGCCGTGTGTGTGTCTCGGGTGCCGGTGTGTCGGGAGCCGGGAGGGACTGGGTGCATTCCCTGGGGGACCGACGGCTGGAAAACAAGCCCTGCTGCTTGGTGCAGGCACAATCGCGCCTTTGTTCCCTGTGTTGGGAAGGAGGGTAGCTCGGTGCGGAGGATGCCGTGGGGAGGGCTGCCAGGTGGCAGGCAGGGCCGCTGCGACGCCCTGCCCGGCGCAGAGCTGCTGCCATCGCTGAGCATAGGAAAGAGAGAAAAAAATCGGAACTGAAAAGCTCTTTTGAAAGAAATTCTCCAGGAAAATGTGCGAAAACAGGCACTGGCACTGTTTTGAAATCCAGGGCGATGTCTCACTTGATCTCAACAGTAAGAGGAGAAATCAGAAAGTGTTAATTCTTCATTCATTCGCCGGGGGTGGTTCGGCTAGGGGGGAGGTAGAGCCGTGCTCTGTGCAAGTTTATATAGGTTACTGTGCCAAGAGAAATTACGAGGTGTCGCAGAAGGGCAGTTAGGAGAAATGCAATACTCCTGTTGATAAAGGCAGATGTTACTCATGTGCCACTACAGATAATTCTTACACACCCCTACTTTTGCAGCTCAGAGCGAAACAAAGTTCAGCCGGCTAAAGTATTATCTGGGAATATACAGAAAGAAAATCTTTGCCGAACAGTTGTTCAGCTGAAATGAGTTTAAGCACTTCACATAGAGTAGACATCAGTCTTGACATTTGCACACGCCAAAGAAAAAACATCTTGTTCACACGCTTCCTAAGTTTGAGATAAGAAAAATAGCATTACAACTATGGATTGTTCGTGCAGTTCAAGGTCTGGACAGCAGGAAATAACATCAAATTTTCAAATCGCCACTGGTGATGAAGAGTAGCCATCCAAAAGCACGAGCGAGAATGAATTTCAAAGTTTCCTTGGCTGCAAACAGAATAAATAAATTGTGGGGAGTCTGAGGAAGTATTTGGTGTTGGACTTAGTTTGGCCCCACTACTGTTTTGTTTGATCACTAAAGTAATTTCAAAAATTGTATCCTAGGCTCAGGGCAGACGATAGAGAGAAGAATGCCCCAGTTAATCCTATATAAACGTTGCCAAGGCTGTATCAAGGGTGCTGAGACAGGTGTTTGACTGTTAGAAAATGTCCAAAAGGGTATTTCCCCTGCAAGTTTCATTCTGCCCTTTATTTGTGTTTCTGCATGCCGCTAGTTAGCGAAAGAGCGCTGGCCGTGTCAGGGTGTTACAAATTCCTCCCCCCTTAACCACAGCGAGTGTCTTAAAGTCTGGTTGGGGCTCTGGGGGCAGCTTCTGATCTCTGTTGCAATGAAGGACATGCGGGTCGGATTTACTGCGCTGCCCGGGGTTTGTTCCTGCACAAGCAAAAGGAGGAGTGGGAGGCTGATGGGCAGAGGCGGCCAAAGAAAGAGCGAATGGGGAGGGACAGTTAAAAAAAAAAGCAAGAAGAAAAGTACAGCAATAATTCTTTTTATGCATATTGTTTTATTTAAGTCTCTTGATGATGTTTTGTGGGTGCTTTCTTTGGTTCTTATTTTTTAGTCTATTATCATAACAGCAGGTTGTGTAAGGTTTTCAGGTCTCTCTGATACAGGCACAGCTTAAAAAGATGACTGAATATTCTACCCTGTGCTTCTGTATATTTTGCTTCTCTGCACACACTTTCTCTGTGGATAGAAGTTAAAATTCTTGTGGGCTGCACTCCTATTATAATACCTTTAATGTTTCATTGGGATACCTCCCACTTGAAAATGGTTTAGCACATAAAGGTGCTTTGCTCATTTGAGAAAAAATTAAACTATATTTCTGATGCAGAGGCAAGATTGTTTGGGCAGCTCTCCTGTAGATTGCTCTTTATGCAAATGGTGCCTTGGGAACGGGCAGATGAAAGTATTTCAGGGTGGGATGGAGATGCAAATATTTCATCTATCTGCCTGGGAGTGCTCTGCTGCAAGAAGAGAAACAAGCTCACCTGCACGTTGGTGACTTACCTCTTTCTGTCTGAAAGTTCAGTGTCTGCCCTAGAAAATAATCACTCATTTAAAGTAAGGAAGGAAAGTCCAGTGTGCCTGTTTCTGAGCACTTTGTCTTAAGAAGGTAGATTCAAAAGTTTGAATCACTGTCTCACTGAGGATGGAGAGAGGAAGAAAAGAAGTAAAACCAGAAAAGGTGATGTGAACTAAAAAAAACAAGAAAGAGAGCGGATGAAATCTGAATGTCAAGAAAATGTCTACATGGGTTAGTTGTCTTGAATGACTAGAACAGGTTTTTCTATGGCTAGGAAAACACAGGGGGTAGTGGCTTATTGAAAAGAACGCTTTCCAAGCCAGTCAAGCAAGAAGAAAGCTGCACTTTGGTAAAGGGAGGAGAGACCAGACCATCCTGGCTGGGAGCAGAGAGGAGCAAAGAGTTCAGCTCCAAAGCTTCTGATTAAACCTTTTTCCAAGAATCAGCCTTGGTTGGGTTTGCTCGGCTCTCATTTTGAACAGTTGTTGACTGTCTGCAAAAATCTTTCTCTAAGTTCCTGTTTGTTTTATTGTTTTTTGGTTTTTTTTTTATTATTAAAACCTATGGATACTGCAAAAAATGCTTTGTGCATTCAAAGTGCTGCACACATGTAACTCTAATGCCAGTGTGCAACTACTGACAGAGTTGTGGTGGGACATTTGGCTGCCTGGGCTATTCCTACCACAGCTAATTCCAGCCCTGGGGGTCTCCTCCAGGCTCCTGCCAGGCCTCGGGACACAGAGCTGCTTTTCTTGGGAGGCAGCGTGGCACATTTGTCCTCACCCAGTGTCCTCCTGAAAGGGACAGTGGAGCATGCTCCATGAATTGCTGAACATCTCAGGGAGAACCAAAGACCCTGGAATCCACCTGAAAAGTCTCTGATGGAATTGGAAGATTTTGGGGGTTGAAATATAGTTAGCTCCAGCTCTGCTCCCTGCAGCACAGGACTCAGAACAAAGGCCTGATTTGGTACCAGGCTTCACACCTCAATTCAACACTATTTTTGCTCCATGGAGATGTCTGCAAGGGGTTGACTGAGCAAACTTCATTTTTCATGCCAGCATTTCAAGACGACAAAGAAGGGAATGCACCTGGGGGGGTCTGTGGATAATTCGAACACATGGGTGTGTGTGGAAAAACCTTGTTGTAGCTACCAGTAACCATGGCATGAATTTTCTGTTTGCCATCTTTACACAGCATTTACTTTGTCACTGAATTAGTCTCCAAACAATTTGCTGTTATCCTGGTTGTCAGTGTACCCACAGCAGGAGATTAAGGGAGGCTCTGTGAAAGACTGAAACACCACAGGTATTGCCAAGAGCTAATGGGACTTTCTTCATTGGAAAGAAAATCCTTTTACTGCCCCATAGAAATGGCTAAAACCTTTTACTCAACCTCTCTGCAAGGAGTAAGGTATTAAGAGCATCACTTCAGAATGTATTACCCCAAATGGTGTCTGTAAACTAGACCCCTGTCACTACTATTTTGGAATGTCTGCGTAATAAATATCTTTCCAGTGATATAATTGAAATACTATTGCTGCTTCTTTCACGACCTTAGTTAACAGCCTGCTGCAAAACTGGAGTAAACTTGCAATTCCAGTGCTATGGTACAGACCTGCTACGTTTACCTAATTTAATCAAAATGTCTGGAAAACAGTCAACATCCAAAGAACAAAATGCCGTTTGCTATTGTGCAATGACTCTTACTGGAATCTCTTTAAGTACTACTGAAATAGAGCAGACATTCACCTCTTCCATTTCCCCTCCCTCTCACCCTCCAGAGGAAGACAGTCCATTTCCTCAACTGATTTAATTGAGGACTGAAAATGCAATTTGAAAAGGAAGAGTGGAATTGAAGATTTATTTTGATATGCAAAAATCTGGGGGTTTGCTTGTTGTTGGTTTTTTTCTTTTTTTCCCTCATGTCCGGAAGAGGAGGGTCCTCTGAGGGGTGATGGCTACTTGGAGCAAGATTCGGCAGATGCGTACTGTCCATCTTCCAGGCTGGAGAACTGATAAGGCAGACAGGGAATATGACCGCTTGAGTGCTGCAAAGGGGGTAAAAGTAATTGTGCCTTGAACAAACAGGCCATCAGTCCCAAACAGAAATAGGTCTCCATATTTTGTGCAAAGCACTATTCAGAAAAGTAAATGGAAAAAATAAAAGGGAAGGGAAATACTGCTCATACCTACAAGTGAATTCCACTGTCAGTACCCATTTTCTGCTTGAATTAAATTTTCAGGGCAGAAAAATGGGAGGGGAGACAAAAATTATGGAAGTATGGCATATTATATTAGTTACATCAGAAATAATGAGTGATCAGATCTGAACTGTTGAGGAAAGTTAAAGGAGAAAGTTATTAGCAGAGCACCAAGGGAAGTTTCTGAACCAAAATTTTGAGGCCTTGCTGAAAGGTGTTATACAGGGCATTAAATACAAGCTAATAGGCTCAATAGGGAAGTGTCAGGGTGGAAGTATTTAGTGTGAGAAACACTCTGGAAGTTGAATAAGATGATTGTGTCACTCCTTCCCAGCCTTCAAATTTCAAAGAGATCAATTTTTTCATAATTAAGGACTGAAGGCACCGGTAGCTCTCCGTAGTCATGTGGGGGTGAAAATAATTCTAAGCCAGTTGTAAGGAGGAAGAAGAGATGCAGGTGCCTAGGGCAGGTGGACACGCCAGTGAGTCTGCTGGTGGCAAGTGAAGTTGCGGCTGTGACTTACACGCTGCATCTCAAATGCTGTCAAAAGCACTGCAGTCCTAGTTCAGCCTACTGTAAACAAGGTTTTAAAGGGACTTTCAGGTCAGAAGAAGAGAGTCCTAAACACGAATGCATTGCTGTGGCCGGCAGACATCTCATGATGACTAAAGATGTTAGTGACTTCTCCAAAGAAGAGGGGATGATGAAATGAAGCAGTACATTCACGGCCATCCTGTAAGCTGTCGGGGTACCGAACATCACGTGCAGCACACTCAGGACCAGGACTTCTGAACTGGGAATTTGCAAGCCATCTCAGCTGTCAGTTTAAAACTAAATGAAATGAAGCTGCTGCCTGTGAAAATGGCCAAAAAAGCACATTCTGAAAGGTGGGAATAAAAAGTATTGTTAAAATTCTGGGGGGTTACTTTTTGATCTGCTTCTTAAAACTCTCCCCGTTTGCACTGGCAATGTTCTTGTTACCTGAAAGCCCAGCCTGAACAAGACTTCACACAGAAGATGGTTACAAAAATGGCTCCAAAGGTGGCAGTATCCTTTAGGCTGCAGGGAGGGAAGGTAACACTTACACCTTCTTTGTACCTGGCTCATATGTCAGCCACCAGGGAAGCCTGGGACAGTATTTCTTATTAGGTTTCCGTAATATGATGCACAGTCAGATAAGTAAGCCACTTCTTTTTTTGTCTGCATCTCTAAGAAGAGAAGACTGTGATGGCTACAGGGAGGCACTGACCACTCAAAGGTACTTCTGTAAGCAGTGGTTGTGCCATGTGTACTACCTTAGAGTGAGTCTCTGACAAGATCTACTTACTGATAAAATTCAGCCTTCTGCATGTCTTGGAAGGGAAGATCAGAGGATTAGGGATGCTGCTGGAGGCAAGGGTGGAGTTCAGACGGAGATGTGTAGGTATTCTGAAGGAAAGGGAAGAGAAGCTGCATAGGCTGCCCAAAATTTGCCCAGCAAGAATACCTAGAGCATGAACTGTTTAATAAGGAGGGTGACCATCCAAGAAAGAGGAAGATATCATCTAGTGGAGTAGATTGATCTTGAAATATAGACAATCACAAACACACAAAAAAGGGATGTGGTGGTGGAGGAGGGAAGACACGATGCACATGAAGAAGACACATAATTCCCGTCAAAGGTCCAAAGTTATGTAGAGTTTGTGGAGAGAAAAAGGCTAACCATGAAGGTTGCTAGACTAAACTGAGCATCTCCCAAAAAAACCCCACCCAAACCCCCAGGCAGAAGGTGGAGAGCTTTTGAGGAGTGAAGCAGTGGCTCTTCAGCAAAGTGAAATTCCATTTTGCAAGTTGAAAAGTGTAGTGATGAATTGAGACGATGAAAATGAAGCCAAGACTTGCAACGGATATTAAAAATAAACCATGAAGGATCCTACAGCCGTACAAGTAGAGGGGAGACAAAAGAAGTTAAGCTCTCTTAGCATAATATTAGGAATGTGCTAATGAAACTTGTTTATGATGTGAAGTTAGGAAGTACTGGTAGTGTGAAGGAGAATGAGAATGTCATGCATAAAACATCAGATGACAGTAAAAACTAAAGAATAGAAATGCAATGAAATTTAGTAGAATGAGGTCAAATTCATGAATGGTGACTGCTAATAGCACTTTATGCTATAGGATAGGGCTGCACAAAATGGAAGAAAGAAGAAGATTGGTTGTCTATGTAGTACAGTTATGAAAGAAAGTGGAGGAGTATCCTAAATTTGTCAGAGGGAGTATTTTCCCTTTCATGTAGAAAATATGAATATTGTTGTAGAAAGTACTTGCAACGCCTCCTTTGCATAGTGTCTGAAATTCTGGCTGCTCAGAAGCATGAATTCAAGTGGAACAGTCGCCAAAAAGGGCTAAGAAAACAACTACAGAGTCTGTAACGTGAAAGAAGATCACAGGATCCCAATGAAATAGCAGTGGAGATGACTATTGGTGCACACTATGCACTGTGAGCTTTTACAGTGCATATGCACACTGTGCACTATAAACTTCAGTGGAAAGGAGAACCAGGGCAAGGCTGAAACAGGAATCAGAAGAGTAAACTAATCCTAAGTAACTTTGATTGTTTATAATCAGTAATTGATAGTTGTTTATAAGCAACAACAATATTTTTAACACGCAGTGAATAAGCTAAGGGTAGGATTATAAGTTTCTAACTGTCTGAGGAGGGAGATTCTGGGATGACTCTCCAACAGGAGCAACGAGGACGAAATTGTAACTAGTTCTGTGATGGAGCTTGAACATCTTAAAGAAAAGTATTACATTATATCATCCCTGCAGGAACTGGGAACTGGATTTAATAGCCCTTATAGTCCTCTGTTTCTAGGAAAGAAGATAAAAAAGAGGTAGAGGGAAGCAAAATGCCGAGGTTGAAGCACTATTCAGGAACTGGGAATCCTGGTGGTTCCTCAAAGTGAGGGTCATGTCTGGAGTCCAGACTGAAATGCTTGTCTACAAAATGCAGATAAATGTATGCTTGGGAACCAGTAATGAGTGGGATGACAGAGGATTTCTCTGGCACCTGCTTTTCCCTTTTCATTGCCACTTGGCTACAGAAAGGCTTTCAGTTTCATAACTGTACCATATTTTGGTAGCTTTTTCTCTCTAGAGAACAGCAAATGTGGCATCTTAGAGCAGCCTCTGCAAGAAGTAGGCTAATGCCCCAAAATGGTAATTCTCTTGAATTCCAAACAGGTTCAGATTTGACCTTGCTTACTTATTAGCCAGTTGTTTTATTCACAGCAGAGTGTGAGGAATGACTGTTCTTCACTTGCATACAGGTATTCATCTGCAAACTAAATTTGTAACTTGTTCTATTTAGCCCAGAGAAACAAGCAATAGCATGTGATTTTAGATCATCGGTTACATATAGTAGACGGTGGAATGAGCTAGGGGCACTTGAACACTTTATGAGAATCTACAGTATCAATACCCTCCAATTTGTGTTGGTTTACTCAGAGAAAAAATACAAGCCCATCACATACACAATTCGTAGTGAATTGGTTAAGGCACCTATGACATTTGCTTTTCTGCTTGTGGTTATTCAGCCTATCTACCTCACCAAGCTGAGCACATCCAGTTTGGTCTGGATGGGTTTTATGTCAGAAGCAAGCTGGGGATGATAACCTTCCCTTTGGCAATACACGGAAAGCAACTTGTGTTTCAGAAGCAGCTGCCTTGAGATGCTCTGGTGGATGGTATTAGGAAAGCAAAAGTGCTGTTGCTACCCTTCTGTTTTATTATATTTGCCTTTGGAAGTAGATTGAGTTTGAGAGATGATGAAGTGGGGCTTGAGGTGTTGGATTTTCTGGGATTGCCTTCTTGAACCTCACACTTTATTTTCGTGTGTGCTCTAGAGAAAAGTTTGTCACCGACTGCTTTTGTTGTTACCAAAACAACAGCGTGGCTTGATCTTGTCCCAGCACCGCTCTGTGCTACCTGCTGCGCCGAGGTCCTTAGACCAGTGGCAATGGATAGGGGAATAGAAGGATGCCCAGCAGACAGCCTTATAGACGATAGTGTCAGCACAACGACAGTCGATGTGAGCGTTCAGCAGTCTCTGTGACAAAGGACGGCCTGACAAAGAAGGAAGGAGATTTCTAGGAGTTTATAAGGAGCTGCTGTCCCCAACATGAAAGCCAGCAGGGTAGCAAAATCTAAGAAAGTCTTTGAAATTTCTGAGGTGGATAAGGGTGGCATTGGAAATATAAGCCAAAATCTTGGTATTTGGAATGTGAGAATCTTCATGGGCTACTTCACCTGGGCTGCTCCAATGGCTCACATGCTCATGGTTGACCTGAAAGAGGAGAGGAGACCTATTGAGAAGTAGGGAGAGTGAGTGTGTATGTGAAAAAGAATTTTCATGCGTAGAAACTCTCCCTGGGTGACAGTTCTGGTGCCTAGAATAGGGGGCCATATCCTGGAGACACTGGGAGAGGCAGCATGGTTTGCTAAAGCTTGTGACGTGCAGGTTTCAGGTGTGGGTGCTGGGCAGGCGGGGGGGCAATTCATGCTGACCAGGAGATGTGGTGACAATGAGGAGCTGGTGGAGTTCAAGAGATCTGTATTCTGTCACAGGCTGAGTATCATCCCTGTGCTATACACAGCGATGATCTCGAGGTTATCTGTTGCCTCTGCTCCTGTAATACTCTATCATGAGAAGTCAGCAAGCACTCTGGCTTTTACTTTTGTAAACAAAAAGTCCATCTGTTACTGCAGTTATGGGATCACTTTCATTTTGGTTCTTCTCTGAAAACTGTTCCACAGATGCGACCACCTCTCTTAAAACTGTAGGCTTTTATCGTTTTATAACAGAAGTAACTGTCTCCGGCTTTATCACACTCCCGCTGCCTGCCTAGGGTGGTGTTTTGGTACTGGCCAGAAACGCTACTCCAGTGCTTGAAAACACCTAGAATGACTGCAAGGTTTGCTCCCTCATAAATAACAGTTTTGTTAGTGTAATGTCTTCCTTCTGTCGCTTGGAACATGAACTTGAACTCTTCAGTGTGTTCATAACAACACTGATGTCAAATTCAGGTATGCTAGATTACATGGGAGACACTTCTGACTGTTCTCAATTTATCTCAGCCTGTCCCTCTCTGTTATCCCAGGGAACAGGAGGATGAGGGGAAGTGGGATAACTTGGGTAAAGCAAAATCAAGGATAATGCAAAACCTTTGTACTTTAAGAAAATATTTACTTGGCTTCTGCTAACTGCATTCCCGCTCCTCAGATTCATGTTCTGCCTATCTGAATTAGGTGAAATAAGGGTTAAAAACTGCTTCTGGTCTGGAACCACTGTTTGGGGCATCCCAGGAATGCTGGATCTCATTTGTATTTTTACCACACCTGGCCACTACTCAGTCATGGTCTGGTTAAAGCCTCTAGATGGTGCGTGATAGACCTGACTACTGTGGTGTAATACTCACACAAGTATGTTTCTGTCCCTGAGATGGAGGCAGTGTGGAAATGAAGGAATGCGCCCTGGTGTTCCTCTGGTGTAAATGTAAAATATTTCCATTTAGAAAATGTAACCTTGCAATTGAAATGAGACGTTAATTTAGAAAAACATTAGTTTCCAAGTTGCCCATGGGCAGCCACTGGGCAAAAGTGGTTGCAAAGGTGGTACCACTTTCCATTTGACTGTGGATCTTGTGTGTGTGCTGGAGCTCTGCTCCCGAGAGGCCCCACACCCACCACCCTGGATTATTTTGGGACGTGGTGAGGGAAGGCTGGAGACTGGTGGGAGCCCACTGAACACACAGGGGCTCTCTCCTCCCTCCAGCTGGCAATGCATTCCCACAATAAAATGTTTAATTAGAAACCTTTTGCCTCAGGAATGAGTATACACGGAGCTAAACTTACTTCCTGGCTTCAGTGAAGTTTTGCTTTCTTCCCTAATTACTTATTATTTTCTTTCTTCAAACAGGTGCTAGATACACTCCCTTTTTATATGACTAAATTGTGTCTCATCAGCATGGGTGAACTAATTGCCTGTAAGGCACAGTCCAGTGCTGTGCTGCCTTTTCAATGTGGCAATTGGACTGGTGAAATTTGTGGGAGTGTAGGAGAGTTTTTTTGTACCTGCTTTTGTATGATACGGTACATTCTTCTTAGATTAAACATTTACTGGAGAAAAGCTGGGTTACTGTTGTATGGAACAGTACACCTGCCAAGCTTAGGACAGTCTGGACAAGCCTGGCAAGTGTCACCTCTTGATGAGAACTGGGAGCTACACAACTGGGTTCAAGCTCTTGGATTTCTGTGACCCGAGCACAGCTTCTTCACAGTTCTTCAGGGATTTAATTTGATTTTTGCTGTTGGCTTTACTGCAGTGTTAAAGTGCAGGGATTGCTCTGGCATGCAGATCTAATTAGGGAGAAATGTAGAGAAATCAGGAACAAATCCTCTTTTCCCTGAAACCCAACAGTCCAGTGAGTGCCATATAATCAAGTGATATTTAGAAAGCCTTAGATGGAAAGGAGAAGCTAGCTGAATGGCTGCCACATTTGCAATCTGTATATCAAACCACATGAAAGAGGAATTTGGGAAAAAAATCTGGACTGTGGATATTTAGTTTCTCTCTTTTGACAGAAAATTTGCAGGTACCAGCTTTTCACATAGACAATGGCAACATTATTGATACACACTGAGACTGGAACTTTATCTGTGCTATTTCGTTTTTTCCTAAAGCCTAGTATTTATGAGTATTAACTGCAGCACATATTGGACAATTAGCTCATAAATAATCAGAATTGTACACTCAGGTATTACCAAGCATCTGCATGCAGACAGAAACTGCAGCTGATTGACTACTGTCCCTTCCCAAACAATGGAACTGCTTCATATAATAAAGAAGGAAAATTAAATCTGCTGTCTAGCGAAATGGTTTTTTTGTTAAAATTACAAGAGAGAAAATTAGAGATCCAGACATCGCCTCATTTACGAACACGCAGACATTTCTGACAGTTTAGTAAATGATGCAATGTTTATTCTTTCAATAAACTATTTTAAATTGGTTGTTAAGCCATAGTTGTAATTCACATGAACTACAGGGAAAATCAGAATGGCTGCAGCACCTCTTGAGTACCAGGGCTTTTAATTGTGCCTACTGCTCTGCAGGGCATGCAGCTCACACCGCTGCTTCACGCTGTGCTTGTACGTTGCACAACACAGGTAGGAGAAATGATGTGACAATTTTCAGATCACTGCAATGCTTAACTTTGAGTGATCTGCAAGTCTACCTGCTGAAACCTGCAAATGCCACATCCCTCTAGGTGCTATGGGCCAAACCCAGAGGGTGATATCAGCCTCCCTGGCTCGCCATGCTGATGGCAATGGCTCGCTCTGCCATGGTACTGAACACAGACCTGTTGCTTTACTTTCCAAGGCCTCTTCACAACTTAAGCCATTTCTAAATTGTAAAGCTGGAAGAGCTGTCCCAGGCAAACTCTAAGCAAGGCACGCTAACACCGAATAAAAGTGACTTAATTTTTTATCAGAAAAATAACTTGTTCTTCAGGAGGACACTAGTTATTTTGGAAAATAAGTGAATATTTTCTTCCAGAATCTTCCACCCACCCAGGGAAATCCTCATCCCTGTGCTGTTGGTTTCAGCTAGTGCTCCCAGCTCTCCTCTGCCAACCTTCTCTCCTCCAAGCTGGACAGTCCTTGCCGTTCAAGGGACTGCTTGTGACCCGGCGGTTCCTCATGCCCCATCTGCAGGCTTTTTCCCAATGGTGCGGAGGGGTAAGCTATTTTTTTCCCGTGCAAAAGAGAAGAGCCTGTGTGTGGGCTGCTGCCTGTGTCACGGCGGAGCAGCTGGCAGGTGGTAACTTTTTTCTCCGCAAGAAAGAGAGCTGCTCCTGAGCCTTCCCTGCCTACCCAGCTGCACTTAGGCTGGGGCTTGCCTGTGGAAACAGGGTGGGAGTCAGAGGTTTGGGAACTGGAGTCTGTCAGAGGAGAGAGGTAGAGTGGGCATGGATGGGTCCAGGCTGTGGTCAGGCACTTGGGACGCGCAGGACTGTGAGGATTTGTGGGAGAGATAAAAAGAGGGGTTGAAACGGTGTGTGTTGGTTTGGGTAAACCAGTGTAGAGAGGCTGTGAGGGAACAGAGGACAGGCAAACTCGTTACTCTCCAGAATAATTTCCAGCCCCGCCTCAGGCTGACCCTGCTCCTACGGCTCCTCCTCTGTGTTTGGAAGAAGGCACGAACCACACGGCGACTGCCTCCCGCTCCCTCGCACCCATCCCCGCAGGCTGCCCCTGCCGCCGCCGCCTGGGCACCCCCGCCGGGCAAGCGGCGAGCTGCAGAAGTCTCCGCCGCCCTTGGGCTGCCCGCGCTGCCTGTTTCCCATTCGAACGAGGGGAAGAGCTGGAGCCTTCACCTTCTCCTAGGGACAGATGTGTGTTTATACCCGTTAGAGTGGGAGTTTCCCAGGGCAGAAGATGTATCCCCCATTGCCCCTCTGGTCAGCTTGCGGGAATAAGGTCCCAACTTTATTTCTGAGGTCTTTACGAGAGTATAATGTTTTTCTTAC